>NW_027287095.1:60780257-61040257 GCF_022747635.1 Hetaerina americana | reverse complement strand
ATTTGGTTTAAACGGAAAAAATAGTGGGCAAAAATCTAATTTCTTTACCAGTAACTACTCTGTTTGTATTAATGTAAGAGTAGTTGATATTAGTTCTCGAGAAATTCGCATGGTTTTTTTTTGAACTTTCATTTCAATAATGAGCAGCAGTGAGCTCAAAAGAGGCAAACGGAAATCATGTTTTCTTGCTCGAATGACCATTACAAAGTTGGCCATCCTTGGGTTCCCTCACCAGTCAGCGAAAATGTAAAAGAATTAAGACGTCGTAAGATGAGAAATTTAATTACTCCTAAAGTGGAAATTTGTCGTCATTTCCTTTTCGCCGTGGCAGAGTTAATGTGATGTCTAAGGCTAGGCTTTTATATCTTCTACAAAAATAATGTTATAGAGAAATGTCGAGCTTTATTCACGTTTGAAGTGCATTCATTCTAGAGAAATATTCGTAGCTAAGTAATTTAGTCTTTTAATGCCCCTATTTATTCAATTTCACTGGAATTTTTCTTTCAGTTATACCCTCCAATCGCAAGAATATGTGTATGTATACACACGTGTGTGTATGTATTTATGTATGTATGTATATATATATATATATATATATATATATATATATATATATATATATATATATATGCACACACACACATATACACATACATACATACATATATGTGTATGTATTCATTGATACGTGTGTATATATATATACAAAATATATATACACACACATATAAACATACATACATACACATACACATATATGCTTTACCTCGACCTGAAAATCCATTGAATCCCATTTATTCGATTTGATAAGGTAAGATTCGGGAGCTTAATATATTGCAAAGGCAATCATAATTACGCAAATGTATTATAGTATAGGCTGATGAGACTATCATTCACTGTTTGTGGGAACATAAACATGACAAGCACAGTCTCTGGTGCTGTCAGTATGACATGGCGTGTTCAAAATATAATGTCTCAAGTGAAGCAAAAGCTGATGGCCTCAACTGAGTCGTCAGTTGCTGAGACATCAGGAGTCCCAAACACTATTTTCGCCACTTACAATAAATAGATGTATTTTACTAACGTCATATTGAAGTATTTGGGAGTTGGTAAGTTTTATAAAAGAACTGGTCGCTTGTTAATTCGTTGTGCAATTATTCTAGAAAACAAACTGACATGATGCGTTTCCAAACGTTTATCGATTGCTTGGGGACCTAAGCAGGGAAAACATCTAAAATTTCGGGCTCCATTTTTCATCAACAGCTTAATGTCTTGAAGGCCCACACTAAAAGATAGAAATTGATGAAAAGAGTCTCGGCATTTACTTGCCGGTAATCGAAACGATCAACTTCGTTATGACGTATTTCACATCTCGAAATCAGATTCATTCATTGAAAACACCCGATTTAGCTTTTAGCCAGTTTTAAACATTCCCTTCAGGTTTGTATTTCCTTTTTCCTAGAAATCACAGCTGATAGCATGATGTTAAAAAGAATCCTAGTTCAATGCTGTCAGAAGTCGTAGCGCGTCAAGTTCGCACTCGTAGTTCGGTAGAGTTATTCGTAATATTAGTCTATTGGACAAAGTATTTTTTTGATAGATTCAGGAACTAAGATAAATCAAAACTCTGGGCCACCAAGGCCTACAAAACACGACACAATGAATTCTCCAAAATCTAGCATTACAACAAAACACTATTCAATTCCGCATACTACTTCCGCCTCCCTTCATTCCATCCAGCTTGTCAATTCTTTTTCTCCTTGCTCAATAGATTGTCAAAATATTTCCCTTTTATATACTTCAATACCTAGTAGGTAATGGCACCTTTCAATATTTCCCCTGCGTCCACTTTTACTGCTTCTTTGATTGTCTATCAACATCCTTATTTCCTCCTCTGAAAACTTCTTTTCACTTTTTCCATTCTTCTTCAAACCCACATCCCCGACCTTTTGCCTCAGCGAATAAGTTTACGAGTCAAATAAAACTACGCTTAATACTAAAGTTTTTCTCAGGCATGTCTTGACATCCTAAGTTCTCTATCATCTACTCCCTCCTCCTTTGAAATGCTTCATTACCTTATGCACATTTTTTCCTTTCATAAAATTCGTTAACTTTCACCTATTCAATGGCCTTTTCGCATAATTCTTTTAATTTATTTATTACTATACCTTTGAAGTTCATTTATTTCTCTCAACTTAAATTAGGGCTTTTAATCTAAAACAGCATGTCTACGTCAATTCTTATATCATAAAATCAATATAAAAATACTCGATGCTTGAATGCAATATTAAAGGAAAGATTGTGGTAATGCAAAGAATCTGAGACTTTGTTGTACCACGTTCCAATTTGCCAACACCAACTTCCAATTTGAAATAGAGAATGTGATAATTTGTACGATTGAATGCAAAAGAAGCACCTAGAATTCGGAGAAGAATAATTACAGCATTTTAAGTAAGTGGCGTGGATAAAATATATAAATTGATAAAATGCGCGTATTAGATTAGAAATAAGTACTATAGTAACATTGGGTTGTTGAGATCATATGCGGTGATGAATGATTTAGAAACTTGGTTTTGGGAGAAGAAGATGAGCGTAGATTTTCAGACAAGCGGTTGGGTAAGTGCGGGGTAGGGCTGGTTAGAGAGAAAGTCAAAGGAGTTAGTGTTATAACCGGGAAAGGGATGAAGTCGATCGAGGGGATTCAAATAAGACAAAGTGAAGTGTATGCAGGAGGATATTGGCAGCTGGATGTTGAAGGTTGAACGGTTAGAGGAAGAATGCTAGAGAAGAAAGAGAGAGAGAGAGGTAAAACAGGCTTTTCGAACGACATGATGGATGGTTGGAACTGTGAGTAGCTGCAAAAGGAAGTAGTTTAGGACACAGGGTGGCCATGGTATCCAGGGCAACTTGAATGTACAAAGAGGTGTGTAATAGTTCTCAAGGACCGTTAGCATCCTTTTTTATACTATGCTGACTGCCTATAATAAATAATAATATTGCTACTACCGAGGTGTTGTGTAAATATCTCATTAATCAACGGAAGCTGATCTAGGCACAAAAGCATTAGTAACAGATATGCTCCTCACTTAATAATTTGAAATATTAAGATCGATGAGCCAACAATTTGAGTATAGGCACGATTTTCTATGGACCATTATTCATTAGTTTAAGTCTGCTTCGAACAATATTAATGGAAAGGAATTCCGTGTAGAAATTTTCGTCATAGCCATTCACTTTTGCGATGGTTACTTCAAAAGTCACGTCAAACTTTTATTCTGTCACGACAGCAAATGAAAATATATACAATTTAGGATTATGTGATTTCCAATACCTGTTGGGTGACTATGTTAGGTAAGTAATACTGATTGATATGCTATTTATACTCGTAAAATGATCGTAAAAGCATCTCAAATGGTAGCTAATGATCTCTCATATACTATTCTTGATTCAAAAGATGATTGATCTTATATTGGCTTCAGTTCCACCTCTGCCGAGCATTCACTAGACCACCTTGAAACAAAAAACGGAGCGTATTACTAACATGCACACCCACTGCATAAATAAACTTAGTATTTTTTTACACAAAAATATTTTGAAATTGAAAAATTGCCTCCTTTATTCAGGGACCGTAAATTTTCACAAAGGAGAGCCTCAAACTATCGAATTCAAAATGCACTCTGTTTTCTTGCTGTTAGTTTTTACAATACTTCGTGTATACTTAGAAAAAATATGAAAATAGTCACATTTCCAGTGTAAGGAAATGGTTGACCAGCACTCTAATTAATTTATTCGATACTAGTAAAAGCATTTAATGGTTTTTGCGTAACCTGGGCATCGAGAAGGAGGGTAAAATACATCGAATGGAAGGAAAAAGAAGAAAAGGGATGTTAGAAATGTTGGAAGCATTGAAGAATCTGGTAGAGGCAATTGGAGAAATCGTAAAGCGGTGCATTTAGGAAATGCTAATCGGTAATTGGATAATAAGAGTTGTTATTGAAGGGATGACGTTGTAACAAAAGGAAAAGGGAGTGAATATTTCTAATCTTATGAAAGATAACAAAGCATATGAAGGACTAAAGAAGGTATTTGTAGATATTTTTGGAAAAGGTTTTTTATCGTGCAGATGTGTTTCGAGAGTCCAAAAATAGGTGCGTATTGCTTTTCAGAGACCATCAATAGATTTACGTTTATCCGGTAGATTCAGGATTATAATAATTAATTATCATTACCAAGACTCTTCCCAGTCTTTATATCGTACGCGAATAGAGTAAATGTCGCAAGAATTATTTGAACCGAAGTCATATGTCCAAGTGTTTTAAGCCAACCGTCGGAGAGGTCAAGAATCAGGAAGAAAATTTACACACGGATGGGATCTTTGAGACGTTTAAATTAATTTAATTTGTTTTAAGCTCACACTAAACATTCCTTTCACGGAGTGGCAGGCTCTTTAAGGAATATCCGAAGAGTAAAGAGAGATTGGATGCGACTTGCCTTTCGAGGGAAGCTCTGTCTCATTAATTTTTTCGTTGAGTCACTTTAAATTTTTTAACGAGGATTTTTTTCATGAATTTCATTATAAAGCTGTCGACTTCAGTCATTCCCAGTTTAATCTTTTATGGACTGCGGAAGTCAGTTCTTATAAATCCATCTACCTACCTGTGGGGTAGTTACGAAATATTCTTCTGGGGAATATATGGCAGCAATGCATTTTTATTAGCTATAATTTTTTTGTAGTATTACAATGTTCACTCAATTTACACATTTAAATCAATAACAATAAAACTCGTCGACTACCATATTAGTGACGAATGTAAATGAGCGACTTACTGTGAAAAATTTCCGCTTAATCGCTTTTGAATGAACGCTAAATCCAGAGGATCGGATGCGTTTTCCTTATTTCTTTTACCGTGGCGACAACTTGAATTTTGATTAAAAATTTTTTTTCGAAAAATGAAGTATGTTGAAGGTATAAATAATTGAGCTTTCTAACTTTCAAGTGAACCATTGGGATCCAAAAAATATTAATCATGGAGGATGTTTCTGGAGTAACACCTTCACCTTGTTACTTACAATTACATAGAATCATTAAGTTTTAATCTCATGCATAAAATGAGAGCTTTTTTACTCCTCTAAAATGCACGAAATAAATACTTTAAGCACGATGAGGTGGGGATAAATTCCAATCATGCCCTCCGCATCCCTTCGCCATTGCTACCCACCTGCAGATGCTATGCGACCCTTTTTGAAGTCCCTGAAGTTGCGAAAGAAAGCATCGTGCCTCTCTCATGATTTACAAAAGGTTGAGTAAAACAATTGCCTCATGGGAAATCGATTTCATTGTCGGTGCCCATTAGGCCGAGACAGCGTGGTAACACAATCGTCGACTGTCGTCAAACTTCCCTTTCAAGACGAACAAAGAAGGTTTATTTTTCCCAGCGGAGGGGTAATTGAAGATGTGGCAAAGTTCATAGTTCTTGGGAAATTCGTGATTGTTCAAAATTCTGAACAACAACAGAGAGAATCTCGGATATTGCGGCAGACTCTTAATTTGAGGAAATACATTATGAATGAATAAATTAGATCTGTACTTTTCCACTATACTTTTATCACAGTATAATCGCAATGAAAGTGTAATGCAGAAGTACAAACCTTAGTTATTTATTCACAGACATGCTATGCCAAGTAGCAGGTTAGTAAATCCCGATGAAATGGCACCCATTTCGGAATGCGTCGATAATTTTATAAATAATAAAAATGGTTGCGAATTAAGGCAAAACATATAAGTATAGGAGGCATTGGGAGGTATTTTTTCGGTTTTGATGCAATGGAGAATGCCTTGTAAGTGTGGAAAAAAACAGGCATAAAGTTGAATTGTAGGATAAATTTGCAAACAACCCTGCCGCTTTTTCTGGCATCTACTCGCCGGAGCGTTTATATTCATGATTGATGAAGGAGGATAAAATGAAGGGCGCGTCATCAATAATTCTAGCATTACGAATCGCGCCTAAACCCTAGCTTATTTTAGTAATTTAATGGCAGTAGAAGTAATTTAATTATTAGGTGCCTCGACGACTGAGGTAATTGGCGAAGTGCATTGAAGAGAATGCGTTAATATGATTGAGAATATATTCTCAGAGTGAGAGTTGAGACGTATATATGAGCTCGGTCTTTTATCGTTTGTAGTGGTAAGAAGAGTAGTCGTAAATGTGCATCTATTATACTTGATTCAGGGTACACACTTAAGCACACACAGGCGTACGCAAACACGCACCGTATTGCTTGAACGCGCGCACGTACGCATGTACTGTGTGCATTTTCACATGCTGTTTATTACCAAGTTACGATTAGCGTGCCATTCACATGTGATAAAACTTGACCATTAGTAAAAATAATTACCTCTAAATTTATGTACACTTAAAACACTTCTTACTTCTGATGTTTCTTCAACTGGTCATGCATGCCTCCAAATATAATCCGCTTTCTTGCCTCATACACATCCCTTCGTTCTAGTGTTCACTGTTTTGCTTCAAAATGTATTCACTTGCTATTGGAATTATTTGCAAGTAAGTCTCCCATTGGTTATGTGACAAAACAATTTTATGGGAATAAAGCTGGTTCAGTTCCATAAATAGCCTGATAAAAGCCAGTTTTGCGAAGTGTTTCATCTTGATATATATGCGATTGCATATGATCATTAACTTTGGACATAGCGGTAGATAAATGATCGGATTTTCAGAAAATCATTCATAAAATAATTTATATTTGTTCACATGGACTATGGCGAATGAAATTCTTACACTTTGGAATGTCGATTTGAATTATGCTTTTTTTGTTACGGTTTACTTCTGCCTATCGGGAGAAAGTAAAAGAGATTGAAGACTGTTGGTATTTACAGCTTGGCGCAATTTTGTACCCACTCCTCCCGTGGCGTCACCCGCCATCTTTACGATTCCCGTGGTGACCGAAGCATCCGTACTGAATTAAAAGAAAAAATAAATCCTCACTGTCATTGTACGGTAAATATATGCATTAATCACCGGAGTGTACTAGTAATATCGCAACACATTCCGAAATAATTGTATGCACATTTTCAGAAACATTTTCATTCATAACAGCTATCGGAGAAGTTGCTCCACCGTGACTCTAAATTGTCGTTCTCACAGCTTCAAGAAGGGAATGGGTAGTCGGTAGCATGCGTCTCTGGAGTGCACATACTATATATTTCGGCCGACAGATGTCGCGGTTGGTTCGAGGCGCGGCAAAGGCGGGGAAGATGAAAGAAATGGAGGGAGGGATAGATAAGTGCAAATTAACTTATTGCTGGTAGAAAATACCCAGGGGCAGTCTAACTCAACCGGTTCTCTGGAGAGCATCAATGCTTTGTAATGACTGTATGATTGTGAAAAGTGTACGGACTTCGTACACTTTCTCGAATTTTCACCTTCTACCGAGTTCATGCGATAATGGATTCCCCGGTCATATAGAGTGATTCGTTGAAATGGTTAGTTAAAATTTTGCGAAATGCAGGTTGATAATCATAATTATATTGGTATATTGGACGCTTGGTATTTGCGAAAAATATGATCCGGCGAGCAAAATTATCGATTACTCTATTACATTTTAGCTTGCATAAAAACAAAATAATAATAAAATGGCTCTTAAAAGGTTTATATCTAGCTTTTGACTCATCTATTCGATCTCCTAACATTGACTCCATTAGATAAGCCCTACCGCAGTAATCCTGCCCTCGAACGGGATTGATGCATTACATAAAATTATATGCATAACATAAAATTATATGCATTACATAAAATTATATGCATTACATAAAATCAAATTGTCCAGCCCAGACACCCAGCAGCAAAAACATGGTATCATAATTACAATTAGACACGCAAGGGCTAAAATATTATTTCATGATCAAAGAACCGCTTTATTTGTGAAGGTTTCCGCCTGCAGTTTCTGGTAGGTAGAAATTTCTGACCTGAAGACGCCGACTGCAACGCCGGCGAAACTGTTTTCCCAGACATATGGATCAACGCCGGGCCAATCCCGGAAGACTTAGATCTTAAATAACCGCTTTAATCAAATTACCAGGCATCCAAAAAGGCCTATAAAGTAGCAGACATGGGGACCTTTTGTCAATCAACTCAATACTCGACAAAATCCAATGCCTCACATTTGTACCTTAACATACATAAATCACGTTTGACTCTTAAGGAAAACTGATGAGGTCATCCGCACTGAGGCTCTAAACGTAAGAAGGTTATAGTACGCCATCCGCAGCTGTATGTATTCGCGGAAGTATGCGAAAAATATGTCAAAATGTTTATTCCGATGGTCCTGTGCCGGAAGCTCTGCGACGTACCATGGTGAGAGTTCACGGTATGCGTGCCAGAAAAATGCAAATATAGCTTTTAATAATAGTGCTGGCAAAATCAATGAGCATTAACAGTGGAAATATTTGCATACGCAAAAAATAAAAGTTATTTACAACGAAAAGATAAAGTAAGGTAATATCCCTAATGGTCAAAGCAGTCAACCAACACAGTATGAAGATCCACGCACATCACGGATATTTGAAAGGAACAAAATGCAAGAAGTATATAATTAAATCTCGTCATTAGCTGTGATGATTACACCTCACGAAGATTAGTGTTTTAGAGTACCTAATGATATGAATCAAATGAATCACTCCATTGGAGAACGTTGGAAGAATGGATATTACTTTCATCTACCTAGCGAAAGTGACGAGAGAAGCATTAATGAAAGAGAAAAATTCTTATAATAGTGCTGAACAGTCAATCAGGCGGAAAAGTTAAAGTCACAAGACAAGAGAATGAAGCCGTAACGAAAAAATTCTTGATTAAAGCTTGTGAGTTCGCGGACATTAGCTCATTTGAACACATCATCATCGCAAACGAAAATCATTTTATGGAGGAAAACAGAATGCTATTGCGCGGCTTCATCATATCTGAAGAAGATGAAGATCTATATTTTATGATGGGGAAAGAAGCGATGGGTAGTGTGTGAGCTAGAATCTTATAACCGTTCTCCATCTTAAAAAAAAAAGTTTACCCGTCGCTTTGATCGAGTGGTTGCGCAGCCACTTCTACGCGAGCATCAAACATAAGATCAGGAAAATACCCGAATTACGTCTCATGATTAATGAGAGGTGTAGTGACATGAGTTAGCCGAAAATGGCGAAAATATATTACGGGTCGCGCTAACACGCAAGCACATACCTCCTCCGCTCGGGGTGCGATCCCGCAAACTGCGTGTCATAAAGATGTTCAGCGGAGCGAGGATTGGGGAAGAGCGGGGGAAGGGGGGCGGGAGGATTCGTAGGGGCGGAGGGGATGAACCCCGACCGATCATTTCATTTTCCTCTGCCCTCCCCTTAAGCGTCACGTGATGAATGGCATGTAAAATTATGGCCATCATTTACCCGTCACATATTCAGCAAAGATCCTTTTTCACTGCATGTCCTTTTTTTCCCCTTATATATGCGCAAACTTTCGTTTTCGTCCCCGCGGCTTCTTCTCTCCCCTTCGAACGGTTTTTTTTTCCCCAACAAACTTGAAGGGGGAGTGGGGGAAGGGAACCGGTTATAGATATCACTCGCCCGGCCCTCTTTTGCCGCGCTTGCGATTCTCTATCAAAGTGTTTTTTTTTGTTTTTAAGTGCAGCGCGGCGAAGAGGTAGGTATCCCGGGAATAGCTTCTCTCAGCTTCCCAGGCGTTTTAAAAGGGTTGGGTGAAAACGGAGTAATTGCATATTTCAACACTAATGCCCCGGATGATTTCTATTGCTCGTTTTAATCCTTGTTAATAAATTCTCGTGAATAAATACTTGCTAATAAATTGTTGCGAAATAATAACTTCGGGACAGGTGATTAAGTTTATCGCGTTTTGATGGACTTATTTTCACAATTAAAATGCAAATACGCATGCTCTAGTGGAGTAGCACGCAGTGAAGGAGGAGAACCCTGTTCGAGTGATCGTATTTTTAATTACTTATTGAAAAACGTCTGATTATGGCGTCGTCAAATTAATATTTTGGCTGTTGCAGGCACAGTTTTAATTGAATCCTGCTGTTTTGGCGGTGCTTTCAACTATTACCGACGCGGATGATGCATCAAAACTGTATTAATACACTTAACGTACGTGTTGCTGACATTATTTAACTTTGGGGGTTGGTAATTATTAGTCTCATCCATATCATTTTCGCTGTGAGCCGGACGCTAGCATTCTAATGTGATTTATTAAAGTGGAAATTAATCATGACCGCTTGGCTCTGAACACTGGCGTACTCACAGCAGCCTATTCGTGGGTGGTTAATTTCTAAGTCCCGAGTACCATTTATTTCCGACTAAATGCGTCCTATGCCATGGAATTCAAAAGATATGTACATCGGTAGGCGCTGTCAGATAGGGCAGATGTAAATGGAAATGACCAAGATGGCTGTGTACATGCAGTTAACAGTATTTACGTAGTCTTGTTTCAGTTAGCTATCCTCCATTTTGGACAGGCGCAAATGAAAGAAAAGTTTAGATAAATTTATGATCGAATAATGATAGTATTCACACAAGCTTAAGTTTTCACTAGAATCTCGCATAATTTTCTACTACTGCGTAATACAATTGCGCAAAGGGTCGTGGTTATTGTGAATTCTTTGCCTGTTGCGTTCAAGTTTTCTCCGGAAGCAGAGTAGGTAGTAGAGCTGCAGAGTAGCAGAGGAGAGCAAAGGTAGGCATGACGCTTAGAGTAAATCTTCTCTATTAATCGTACGATTACAAGACAATTTTTTACACGTTTTCTCGTATTGATCTATTGTTTTCATTTCAAGCAGACGATCTTATGAATAATAGACCATAGGAAATCGTATCTATACTCAAGTTGTTGGTCCATCGATCTTAATATTTCACTTTATTATGTAAAAAGCGTATCTGTTGCTGCTGATTTTATGGTGAATCAGCTTCCGTCAAAAAAATATTAGATCCCCACCTGTTCGCCTCAGGAGCATATTATTATTTATTATATGCAGTCGGTTTCGGAGAAGAAGGGTTTGAGAAGTCCCTGATACCATTGCTGTTTACTTTCAAATCGATCTGGACCACACTCATGCCTGCGATCCTGAACTATTCCATCTTCATTTCCTTCTAGTTTTGATGCTACTTCATCCTCCATCTTACACGTTTATCTCAAGTTATTTCCTCAGTCTATCAGCCGTAAACACCGTACCATCTGTCTAGATATCCGGCATCCACTACTTCTTTATTAGAATTTTCCCCACCGATCAAACCCTATCAGATTCTTTTTTCATTTGCTCTCTCCTTCTATCCGGGATATTTTTCCCTGCCTTTTCCATAGATAGTCAGCAACTCATACTTTTTCATCAAAGATCATGGATGCAATCATCGATCTTCATAACGAGCTCGTCTTATCGGTATCGCTGCCATGGATAACGAGTACGGCATCACTCCTTTGAATTTCGCGCTTTGGAGTCCGACATAACCGGATTCCTCGCGCTCCCACAAATTACTGGAGCTTGGTTGCAAGACCCATGATCACAAATTCTACCAGAGAGGAAAAACGCGTAGCGGGTAGCAATTGCGTTAACGCGCTGAGAAATATCCATGGTCGCAACCCTGGTTAGGGAACCATAAAACGCTGCTACCAGTAGTAGTAGTAGTAGTAGTTTTGAGGGGAGGCGACCGACAGCTAAGGTCATTTGCGCCATAGGAGATGGACAGGAAAGGATGAAGGGTGGAGAGAAACCCGGCGTCGGCATTAGCCTACTCTTTACGAAAGGCGCCAAGGGGTCCGCAGTTTAACGTCCCATCCGACGGACGGCGTACTCACTCAAAGTGCCCTCCACAAAGCACCTCAAGTAGGGATCGAGATACCTCTGAAAAATATTCAACACCGCCGGGATTTGAACCCGCGCCCTCACGGTGGGAAGCCAGTACGTTAGCCCCCGCACCATCTCGATCCCTACGCTGCTACCCTCCATATTTAAGACCTCTTATATTTTCCTCGCGTCTCTGCTTTTTGAGTTGAGGTCATCAATCCTCTTATTTCCGTAAACACTTCTTTTGCTAATGCACTTATTCTCCTGATGACCTCACTCACCGGCAGTTATCCTCATTTTCGTTCAAAATACAGGGCAGATGCGTATGCGTGTGAATTACTCCACCTGCTCTTATCTTATGCACTTCAACATAATGCAAAACTGCTTACCTCTCTATACTTTCGCTTTTTTTATGATAGTCTTAATCCCGGACACCTCGTGTATCGATGATTTTTTAAATGTTTGAATGCGTTTTCGATATTATTTCTGAGTGCTTTATTATATTTGTATCACGGAGAAATCTATATGACTTAATAAGAAAGATATGATGCGTTATTGATGAAAAATATAAGGTTCTGCTTTCTCGTATTTTTCTCAAATAGGGAAATCAGTAAATCGTTTATCCAGGTAATTGTGCACGCAGAAATCAATCCGAAGTTTTATCTTGAGAGGTGTGTCCATCCATAAGTATGCTTCATGGCGGCATTCGCCCATGCATCCATTTGAAAATTCGGAGATCGAATTTCTTTCATGAGATACCACTCTTTTTCTCAGGTGAGTTGGGATTTCTGAAAGTTGAATCATATGGAATTTTTGATGGGGCCGTCCATAAACATCACCAAGGATTCGGGTCTGGGACCTTCCGGTCATTAGTCCAAAGCTCTGCGTACTGGAGCGAAACGCAACATTTCGTAAACGCAACGCTAAATAGGGCAATGTAAATTCTCGGGTGTGTAACGCAGTGAGCGGACTATTTGGATTCCCGAGAAACTCTTTGATCGCCCGCAGCCCTTGGGATATACGGGCGGTCTACTTTTAGTTTAGTTTTGTAGGTATCGTTCACATTGTTTAAATCTGCACTCCAATACCAACCAATAAATCTAATTTTACCAGGTTTTCAGTTGATTCAGATGTCTATTTGAAATTGAAGATTGGAGATTTTATTCATCTTATGTGTTATTATTACTTGCATATCACATGCATAGTAATGGGTCATCCTGGAAAATAAATAACAAAGAAGCTTTACTGATCATTAATCTTCAGTATTTCTACCTCGGTTGATCATGGAGTCTCCCAAATTTGGACTGCACGTCTCTTGATTTCTTTCTGTCCCAGGGTGAAGGGTGACGTGAATCTACGGTTAGGTCCGCGAAAAAGAATCGTTTCGTAAAAGGCCACAGCTTAGCGAAAGGCAGAAAAAAATGGATCTTATGTCTTCGCAAATTTTCAAACACGCACCGCGAGGTTTCGAGCACCGGACGGTTGATGACTTGGTGTTTTCACATGGGCTAAATTCAAGGAAAATGTGAATAGCCTTTGTTTTTCGACGCGGGATTCCTCGTGAACGTGACACTCCGCGCGATATATGGTGCCAACAAATTACCCCGGTCACCGCACCTCTCTGAATACGGAAAATTTATAACTCGGGCTCAACGCTCTCTCTGCTGCGCCATCAGCATCCCTCGGCGTTTTTATTCATTCTTCTACCTGCCGGGTACACGCCAGAATTTGTGGCCGTGGGTGGGGGGGGGTGGTAGGGGGAGGGAAGGCTAGGTCGCAGTCCTTAATGCCCTTAATTTTCTACCTTGTTATCATCCACGTGTTCATTGTGCAAGTATAGTCACATGGGATGTCTGGTTTTCGAACCTCAACGACGGAGGATTTTCGTCTCTCTTACGTTTTTAAGTTTACCAAACGACGTCATCGATTTTCATGACGATGGCACGCTATTCTTCCAGCGAGAGGGACCACCTAGATGCCCAACTTTTCTAGGATTTCAATCACCTTGTGTGTTTGTCGCTAAGCGACGGTGGAGGGAGTTTCAGGAAATTTCGTAACAAGGAGAAAACTCCAGTGTAATGTCACTCTCAATTTACAAATGGGGTATATTTTTTCAATGCCGTTTTTATTCTGATTAATAATTTTGGGCGTCGTACAGAGAACACGCGGAATGGGTACTCTTTCCGTCGAATGGAACTCCTCTGGCTAAAATCACAATAGCAGGGGCTGGCAAGCTGATATTACAATGGTGAACACTTTAAATTACTTCTACTGAATTTGAGTCAACGCTATATACATTTTGTATGACTACCTTTTGTACGCGACCATTCAAAAAGTCTTTATGGCAACCCAGGATATTTTTATCTATGCCACTGGCTTCTGGTTTTGTGAGTAGTTCACAATGATGTACTTTGTCGACAGGTTTTTTTTTAATTTTAGAAACGTCGAGTCCACTGGGACGTTACTATCCCCACAAACAAAAATATCATGAACGCAAAGCGCAAGATTTCGAGTAACAAATCTTTCTGGGATCATCAATCGGTGCTGGGAGAGGAACTGGATTCCTTTCCCTAATGCTTGAACATCAAACGCCCTAGGGCTTATTGCTGGTTCCAGGTGAGCACTACCCTCACCTATCGACCAACAACCGAGCCAAATAGTCAATTGTGGCTCGGCGGTGTGGCGTGAGGGAGGTCGTCCTGCTCCCACTGCTTCACTCTCACACCCGCCCGGGCGCTTAAATCGCTTGATGTCATGCATGGAAGGTTTGATTCATTGCAGTTCGGTGGATGTGGGTCTCAATGGCGAGTGACGTGTTGAACTTTCAGCAGACTCACCGAGACGGCCTTTCAAAATTTAATCAATCTCTGGTGGTCGGACAGGAGAGGATCTCGACGGAATCTCGCTGCATTTTAAATCACGAAGCCGTAGATATATTCTTTCGTGCCTCAAACACTTAAGTGTTCAGATTACCAGTGATGGGAGATGAGAAAGAGATATATAGTAAGCGATATAGGATAGGTGAAGAAGGCTTCCTATAAGAGGAATCGACTGCTAACGGCAAAAAGTACTAGAATTGACATAAGGAAGCGATCCATTAAAAGTTATCTACGCAGCCTGCGATTTTGCGGATGTTAGACATGGACAAAAGGGACAGCAGAGAAGAGGAGATCGAAGTGATGGAAATGTGGTGCTACCGATAGAATGATCAAAATAAAACACATAGGCGGATGAATGAAATGAAGAAGTACTTCCAGGAGGGGATGATGAGAGTAGCCTACGGAGGACACTTACAAGGAGAAGAGGGGAGTTGATTGGTCACATGCTGAAGGCACGATTGTTTTGCTGAGAACCGTAATTGAAAGAAACCTGGGGGGGGTAAGAATTGCAGAGGAAGATCACTCATGTACTATGAGAAGCAGGTAATGGAAAATGTCGGCACAGATGTCGAGCAGACACGGCCATCTGCAGAGAGTTTACTAATGAGCCGGATTGTAAGGCTCATCGAAGCTGTCTCGACAGAATTTTTATTCTTAGTTTCATGAAATGAGCCTTCAGTCAAATCTAAAAATAATGTACGATATTACAATCTTGGGTAAAAGAAACGCCTTTGAAAAACCCCTTTAGATGTCTACAGCAACCCTGTACATCGAAACAATAACCTGCAATGGCGTGTGGCAGGATGTGTTAGCGAACCAGTCTTTTATGGATAAATATGTACTCATAAATAAATATAAATATTATTTTCACAATTACATGAACATGCGCACATTGGTAGACTCACCTGTTTACATCAAGCAAGAATGAGTGCGTTTGTGCGAGGCTCAAAAATGGCTTTTTAAGTTAAAAATATAGAAGTGGTGATGATTGATTTTGATATGATTATGTGCCGTGCTAGGAAAAAACGAGTACTTAAGTTATTTGGCGGTGGCGTCAATCTCTCTTATTTAATCCTGATGGTGGAATATGATAATTTACTGAGGGAGCAAAATAAAAGGAAATCGAATATAAATTCACTAGCAATATTTACGGAAAAAGGAAGATAAAGATAATTAATTAACGGAAACGCACTAAAGAACTTGTGTACTGATCACACTGTCCGTAACACCAACACTTTTAAACGAATGAGCTATTAAAAAGGAGGAGCTAAACATATCCCATTCTATAAAATAAAATGAAAGAGACTACTGGAAGCCGCACCATAGTATGCAACTAGTCCAGGCAGCTTGTCTAGGTTTGGAGAGGAGCATAGAGAGAGAGGTTCCTACGGGAGGCTGCTGAGTCACGTCTTCCACTTCATCAGCCGGACACAAAATGAGGATGACAAGCGAAGGGATGGACAAGCGTTTTGCATCGAATAAAACGCTTGTGTCTCGCGCTGAGATCAGACATAACATGGGGAAACTAAATTCGAATTACCCGCGAATGTGTATTTTTTTCATAGGTCTTTTCAAAAGAAAAACGGGTGAACGTTTGAACGTAACATTTAAGGAGATAGGTGATACTTCTCGTTACTTTGGCCTCATCTTGAATACTTTATGAGTACGTGAATATATATTTGGTGTTTGAAATGATAATTATATTTCTGGAATTAAAGAAAATATATGGAAATCTCTCACGATTCGTTTAAAACAATGTGAGGTAGGAAAAAAGAAAGCGTCACTGCGACCATTGAACAATCAAGGATGAGACCCACTCCTTTCACGAAGAACTTACGCAAGATTTAAACTGCGTCAGTTAAAAAATTAAAAATAATGCAAATTTAATGCAGTCATTCAGAGAATAATTGTAACCATACGTCTTATTTGTAGTAAAGACCAGAATAAGACAGGAATTTAACAATTGAACCTAATCATGTATAGGGAGTAATTTTTTCCGCGCACTGCATGCGATCTCAACGCCAGGAAGTAGGGGAGAAACTATTAAAAATACTCTCAAACGAAACTCATGCATAGTTGTCTACTGAGATTAATCATCATTCGCATATTTCCTAAATGACTGGTCTCCCTACACACCGGCCCTATGTGGACATGGTCTTATTATATGACCCTGTCACTGCTAGGAGCCTAATCGGTAGATATAGGACTCTGGGCCCTTTTGTTTAATGAAAGCTAATGTCGTTGCTCTCCTTTCACCCTTCTCTAACGTTCTACCTGTAATTATCCACCCATCCTTAATAGCGTTTATTACCAGCAAAGGTCACCTCCCGCGATGGCATCCAACCTAATTAACTTATAGTCTTGCTCCGAATTTTTTTTCAGACTATAAGTACATATTAGCGAAGGATGGTGTTACAGGTATCTTTCGGTGGCAATGTTTTCTGTTTAAGGACTTGGAAAGTTAACGCGGCCCTTCCGTACGAAATAACATGTAAAGCCACCCAGATTTTGCTGCGGAACAGTGTCAGCTAACGATGTCGCTCTTCGTTTTGTTGTCGTCGCTCCACAACGAAACGACGGTGCATTTGATTAAACGTAATGGGGGAAAGGTATGTAACTCTTCATGAGTACAGTTACTATATTTAAGAGCTCCGCGAATATCCAAACTTCCAGCCATTCCAAACCGAGTGTCCGCGTTCTCTCAAGTCCTCGTTCAATATTCCCAAAACCTGGATAGGAGGTAATTTTCCCCCGAGGATGGCGAAATCCTTCATGGCACCGAAATTGACGTTGGCCACAGGTAACCTCTTTCCTGGTGTTATTGAAAGAGTTTTTTTATTTTATTTTCTCGGGGCGTCCACTTCGATGGTTTATGCATCGAAAATTGCCCGTTTTATCGCTCCCACCTCAATTTCCATCGAGTGAGTTCCATCCGTTACGTATACACGTAATTCATTCGGCGTCGTGATTCTTGTTTCTATCATTTCACCTCCGAGGGATCACGCGCGGAAATATCCGGTCTTTAGCTCACGAATAGACGCGCCATTTTGTTTTCGCGCGTATTTCGGGAGCGCGGTCGTGGGTTTAATTTTTTTTAGAGTAATTCCCGTCGCTATTTATCCGCAACGCGACGTGGCTACGATGATCCGTGTTAGTGCAAGTAAGTGCGTTATGTCGGGTTCCTCAGAGTGAAAAATATTAGCAATTGTGGCAGAATGTTCGCTGTCGACTGTGTAAATAACGATAGCGTCAACGTTATGAAGGTCCACGATCCCGCCCCAGGGTACGCGAATCTCACTTCAACTCATCTGGCTTTACGCATTGATACAAAATGTCACCATATTGTACGTTTGTAGGGAGTGTACCGCGTTGAGATAGGGTTTGGGATGCCCTGTAAACTCTTTCACATCGTATTGTGCTTCCTATGCAGCTCTGTGCCACTTTTAGTTTACGATTCCCATTTACATCTACGGAATAACCCGCCAGCAAAGGTCGTGTGACGTGGGATATTATTGGGCTCCAGCCATTCGCGAATAAATATGGACTAATACATAAATAAATGCTCTCATATATAAACAGAAACTTAGGCACATATTTCGAAATAATGGTTGATTGGCTACATTATTAATATATGTTTTCAAATGAAAAATTTTGGGGTGCTTGTGTACTATTTTGTTGTGATTGTCCATCTTGGGTGGAAGCAACGAGTATTTGAACTCGCATCCCTCTTATTTAACCTTGGCATTCACATGTAATATGGGGCCATAACAATTGCAACGATGCCACTAATAAACTCGGATGTTCTGTACCTTTCTGAAAGTTTTCTTCTTACCTGCTTTCTTCGCGGCCTCCTCCATAAGGTCTCCCATCCTTATTGCTTTAGCATATATGCTATCCGAACTCTTTAGTCTATTTTTATTTCCCAGTTTGCGTAACATTACCTCTTTTCTTATAACCTTCAATTCCCTTCTACCTCTGCCATGTATTTTATCGCCACTTTTTCTGTCATAATCTAATTTCATCCAACAGTTCCCTCTCTTTCGCCACGCTGTGCAGTAATTTATCGTGTTTTATTCTCAATATCCAGCTTCATTTTCCATTATTACATCCTTATCCACACCAACACCACAAAAGTTTAAAATCGCCATTAATCTTCTCTTTTCAAATACTACGGCTCTTCCTTGTTCTTAGTGGTCACATCGACCTTTACTTACACCCCAAACGTAATTTTCAGCACATTACTCTTCTTACGGTTTTCGAGTAGACAGTGCCCCCATCGCAAAGGTTCTACGTTGCACCCAAGAACACCGTAAAAAGGTACATGTTCTGTTCAAATGACGTAAGGAGTAGGACTGAAGTTTAGTATGATGACCTAGAATCCAAACCCAAATGTACGAGCAATAGGACAGTCCATTCCATATTTAACCTTACACAAATATTTGGATTACGTCTCTAAACTCTTCCCCTGCCACGATTTCGATTTTTTTCCGTAAATGATTTTTATGCAAATGCAGTTGTTTACATTTCAGTATCTATAATTAAATTTTTCGCCAAAAATTAAACTTAAGTTCGAGAGCAGGGGTCGTTACATTTTTACCAATAGAATATGGATAGTGAAGTAGTAATACCAAATTGTCGCCTGTCTATTTTCGATGTTTGATATTTTCTGTGATCGATACCAGCTCTCAGGCCCATAGTAACTGAAATGTAAGAATTGATTGACAAATTTACTCCATTCGACAATCAGTATATGTCTCCACCCTCACAAATATAAATGTACATGTTTGCGAAGTTTTAGTTGGTAGTTCTATGTATGGTACTTCTATTATATAAGTCTCTGCCAGAAATCCTTTTAACTAAATAAATACACGACGCGGAAAATAGTTCCTGGAATAGCCACCTCTGGGAGGTGGCTCCATTACTTGACTCCGTTGAACATGTATTTTACCGGTTATAGAATCCTATACCAACCGACTTCAGCAGCCCATTATAGTATAAATATGAAATAAAAGAAAGTGTCATGGCAATACTATCAGGAATCATAAGAGAAAAGAAGTGGACACACTTACTCATCGAAAATCACAAATGAAAAAATCTTGACCTAGATTCCAACCCGAAACTTCCAATTTTCGGTAATGTGTTTTAGTCAACTACAGCTGGGCAAATAATTTTTTTTTTCTTGGTGATTGTTTCATGGTATAGTGTTTTTTAACAATTTTGTATCGTGAATATCTGAATAACATTGAACGTTAAATATCAAATCTCTGGAAAATCTTTGGAACCTTTTATTTGCCGATCGAACCACGGCTCATTGGAATAATTCCCAGAACGAATACTATTCCCATAAAATAACAGCATATTCTAAATGAGGCCAAACCCTCAAAAGATAACATTTCTCTTTGACCTGTCTGCACATTCCATTTCCGTGTTCCCGATGCAGTAGGCTTTCGTAAGGGAATTGCTCTTTTTCCAAAAATTCATCACTACACACTTTTTTAAGTTTAATTCTAATTTCCAAGTGTCGCAACAGCGTTGTACAGAAAATACAAAGGTCCGGTTCGTCCGGAAAATAAGTGTACTGACTCCTGGGCTGGGTGCGCCGCTCCAGGCGCGCCCAGCACCGCTCTGACGGGCTGCGATTGGAGGGGGGTATGTTGGCAAGCGACACTGAAAAAGGCAGTCGGCTCTGAGCTGTGGTGTAGTGAGGAGCTCTGTTAACGCGAACCTCCACGCTCGACCCACGTCACGGAACGCGATGCCGAAGTTTTTGGAGCAGCGTTATTCCATCAAATTTGCGGTAAAGCTTGGGAAATCGTCTACCGAAACTGTCGGTATGATTAACCAGGCTTACGGGGAGTCAGCCATGTCCAGAAACATGATCTTTCGGTGGCACAAGATGTTCGTGGAGGCCAGAGAAGAGGTCGACGACGAGTCTTCGAGAGGTTCCCGATGATGCCTTCGCGGGAGCGTTCCAGGAATGGGAACGCCGCTGGAACAAGTGTATCGACTCACAAGGGTCCTATTTTGAGGAATATTAGCTTAAGATATGTAAAAGTGTAATACATTTTTTTTCCTGAGCTCAGTACACTTATTTTCCGGACGAACCCTGTATAACATTAAGGTCATCTTATAAAGCTTCTGTATCCCCAGGATTACGGATATTACGGTAAACCACTACATTGCCGGCAAATACACGTATTTTATTAGTGACTGCGGAGTCAATGTCGCTAACGTAAAGTAGGAATAAAAGACACCCGATAACACTTCCCAAGAGAACACTTTAAGTAACTTCTAATGCATTTGAGCTAACTTCATCTATCGCTACTCTTTGTACACGACCATTCAAAGAGTCTTTAATCTAATCCAGAATATTTTTACCTATGTCATATGCTTCTAGCATTGTGAGTAGTTTATTATAAGGTACTTTGTCGACACCTTGCTTTGAATCGAGAAAAACCGCGTCCACTGGAACATTGCTATCTACCGAAATAAGGATATCATGAACAAAAAGTACAATTTGTGTCTCACATGATCTACTCTTTCGGAACCCGTACTGATTTTTCATCAATAACTCCTGAATATCGAGGTGTCTCACGATCGAACAAGCAACCATATGTTCCATGAACTTGCATGGAATGGTTGTGAGGGAAATAAGTCTGCAATTGCTCGGTTCCTCCGTGTCTCCGATTGCAAATATTGAGGTTGAGGTCATTTTAGGCATTGGAAAGAGTAGGGCGACATGTCATAAATGGGAACTTTTTAGGGGCTGGAAGGAGGGTAGAGATGGACGCATTGTTGACAATAGCGGGGTCATGTAATGTAACGTAACTTCCGACAGACACATCTACGCATTTGAATGTATCCCACACGAATTTCAAGCAGGAATGGGGATACCCCTTACAAATTTCCGGGTATTGACTTCGGTTCATCGAGATAGAAAACCAGAGCACCATACCAAATTCCATTCCAATACCGCACCAACCAAATTCCAAGTTAATACGTGATGTTTGGGGAGCAATTTTTGTTGCGGAATTCCACTGCCACGCGCTCGGGCGATGGATTTGCAGGGTACCATGTACCTACTTCAACTCGCAATGCGTGAGTAATAGTATACATATTTCTGACCAAGTTAACTGTTACGCGGCGAAGGCACTCTGTATTTAGGAATTTTCATGTTACCCATTAACACCCATCAACTTGGTTATTGGTCTTTGTCGTGATAATGGAACGGGAGCTTTTTCTTCTCTCTTCCCATGCAAAATATTGGACCTTATTAACCAGATAATTTCATTCACGTGAATGTGCTCTCACCCATAAATGAAATTACTACACCAGTGTTTCTCTATTACGGCGGAGAATGATTACGGTCCGAATAATATCAGCTACTCCAGAAAAATCGAAAGGAGAGAAAGAGAGCCTTGCCCCATTTCATTGTCTCTGCAATCAGGTTTCATCACACGTGCAGAGTGTATGACTATGAGCGAGGCAAGGACTGAAGACCATTGGTTTTTAACGTGCCACCATCTGTCGCTCCGCAAACACACTCCTCCCCCCACCCCGTCGTCCCCCTCTGAACCGCCGCCAATGTCGCAGACACCTCGACGAATTTCTCCTCACCACGAATCTCTTTAATTAAACGCTTATCTCTCGAATATCGGAGCGGGATTCTAGATGATTCGCCCACGGCGCTGGATCGCGCTGCCACATAAATGTTGATTAATCTGGCGAGAAAGAAATATTGCAGGTATTACGGGAGCCAGTTAATAAAGAGATCAGGGGCCAGGGAGAATAATTGGAGATGGAGAGGTCTGGGTTTGTTGACCGAGGGTTATTACGAGCGGTATGGGGAAATACGCGGGCGACGATTCGTCGTCCGTATGACGACGGGCGTATCGCACGGGGACCCCGGTAACGCTTCACGTGACCACACGTTTTCTGCTCCTGCGAACCGAAACCAGTCGGGACCACCACTCAACAGCCGTCGAAGGGGGAATGGTTTTGTGGATTTAAGCAGGGAAATATTATAGTTAAACAGCCAGGAAAAACTTGTCAACGCGATTGCTTTTTTTATGACGCTGAAAATTTAAGTAATATCAATGTGTGTGATGTTTTAGGAGAAAGTATGTGCCTATAAGAGGCAATGACGAGGGGTGATGTTTGTACCGAGAATAATGACTCTGCAATACTCCTTACGCATTGATCTCCATTATCTAATGAAGAAAATTTGATTGTGGTGATAATCAATGGCGTCGATTGTGATTCCAAATAATCGCTTTCGATAATCAGACTAACATCACGGTCCCCTGTGAAATAGCTATGCTTATGATATTTAAAAACTGCGTAAGTGGTAAGAGTTCTGTTTTTTGAATCAGAGCACCGGCCAGGAATGTTGCCTTTAAACTACACGCAATATAATTTACTTTGGTATCGTTTGGAAAGCATTGCTGAGGGAATTGGAAATTCAGTGCGATAGATACGGGATGAGAATCGATATAAAAAAACAAAGGATTTGCGATTTTCCAGAAAGTAAAAAGGTAAGCCAAATATTAAAATAGGAGGGCAAAAACTAGAGCAGGTAGAGCAGTTTACGTATCTCGGAAGTGTTTTGGACCGACATGGTCTAAGTAGTAGGGACGTAAGGAGAAGAATTGCGCTAGACAAAGAGGCTTTTACAAGGAGGAGGGAGTTGATGAGAGGGACGTTGAGTATGGATGTTAAGAAAAGACTCGTAAAAACTTTGATATGGAGCGTAGCTATGTACGGTGCGGAAACGTGGTCATTGAAGCAAGAGGATAGACGTAGGCTGGAGGCTTTTGAAATGTGGGTGTGGAGAAGAATGGAGAAGGTGAAATGGACCGAGAAGAAAGCAAATGAGGAAATACTAGGTGTGGTGGGCGAAGAGAGAGGTTTGTTGGGAGAAATCCTATGGAGGCAGGAAAAATGGATGAAGGGGGTATGGATCGGCAGTGGGGTGTTGAATAATGTGGTAGAGGGAAGAATGTTGGGCAAAAGAGGAAAGGGAAGGAACAGGATAGACATGTTGGACGAGATGAAGGGAGGAAGAAAGTACTCGGAGATGAAGAGGGACCTATAGAGTAGGATGCTGGATTGTGTTTTATCAGGAGTAATAAAATATGTATTTGGTAGTAATGTCCATCCAAAACCTACCTCAACTGGTAGATTATTTAATAATAATCGTTTAGATTTTTTAAAATATTAGTGTTTGACGGTATTGTTGAGGAACCTACATTTTACATATTTTTAAATTTAATAGTTATTATGAGGAAAGGTTTCCGAGCATCATTTTTTTATTTTTTCTAATGTACGTCTGTCAGAACTTTTTCCCTTATTTTTCATGCATTGATGCTGATACAATTACTATCGAACATGCATCATAATCTGAAATATAGTCGCTGGTAAGGGAAAACCTCATCTCATTTTACAAAACTATTAATGAAGGCAGTGATAAAGTTTGAATAGCATTGATAAATCGATAAAATGATGAAACGTAATGGAGAAAGTAAATTTACGATGCATGGTCTTGAATGAATTCAGAGTTATTTGATATTTTAGTACCTTGCAAGCCACTACTAGGGTGTGTGGCAGGGGGTGGCGTGGAGCAGGGGCTTTATCGAAATCTTTCTTAAAATCTAGATAAACCCCGTCCACAGGAATATTGCTTTCTCCCGAAATAAGGATATCATGAACGCAATTAGCTTAGTGATACTTTGCATTCATAGCATTTACATATTTGCATACATACTCTTTAACATAGTTACGAGCACTTTATAATTTTTTGCTGGCTTCTTGTGGGCATGAAACATTCTGGAAAGCCATTCGCTGCATATTCTCATCAGCTTTTGGATTTTATGTTATTTTTTATCAGTTTGGTTGATTATTGTTTTGTATTTATTCTTTTGAATCACCCAGCTGTAATGAAATCATAATAATTTAGGATCAGGTGACACTAAATATGAAGGAAAATGAGATATGAGCGTCGCCAAGAATGGAGGAAATAAGTAGGGCTGAGAGGAAGACAAATGCTGAAGTTTGAAAAATGGTGGGCGGAGAGATGAAGTTGGTAGGGAAAATTCGAAAAGGCAGATCAAGTGGATGGAGGAAATATTGAAAGGTGGTGGAATGTAGAAAGCAGTGGTAGAAGGGCAAGTATGAGGTAAATGGAGTAGAGGTAGGAAGAGGGCAGAATTTGTAGACCTTATGAAGGCCGGCAGAAGTTATGAAGGAATGAAGAAGGAAAATTTTTAGGATACAAAATGACAGTTCTCGTAGAATAATACAGAAGGATACGTACAGGGTGCGACAACATAACTTCCTTTTCTGAAATCTTTTTGCGTTTGAAAAAAGGAAGTTATGTTGCCGCACCTTGAAGAAGAAAATTGGGGTTAGAGACCGTCCAACCACGTTACTAGGTAGAATACATTGGATGAATGAAATTCAATAATAGTAATTATTTTATATGCAATACGAAACAAGTTCACTTCAGTGCAGCTTAGATTCTAGTCTTCTCGCCTATGACAACAAAAGTATTAATGAAAGGATTCCGGAGTCATTTCTAATATATTTTTTAACATTTTAGTCCTCGTTCATGCTACACGCAGCGGCGTTTCTGCAGTACGTGCGGAGGCCGGGATACCGGAGAGTATATTTGATATACCATCAAGTATCCCCTCAGGGTCAGGGCTAGGAAAAAATAAACTTTCGCATCTGGATATGCGGGAATCCCCAGAGTGCAGTCGCTGAAACCCGCGTCTTTATCCGGCGCTGTCTTCGTGCCTATCGTCGTTTATTTTTGCTTACTCTGTGAGGTGCTCAATAAAAGTTCCGTTCGCTCACTTAGGGGGTTATAGGCATTATCGTAAATGCTTTCGAAAACTTCACTTGCCAACGCCGAGAATGCGTTTGTTAACTCTATCACCACCCACACTCGCCGACGAGACCATATATCCCGGTCACCGCGACTTAATCGACGCGATACAAAAGACGTGACCCTGTCGCGATTCCAGAAATGACGATCGAGGCCGGCCGGACTCGTCAAAGGCGGGTCGCAATCGCCACCGCCCGGCGTGTCTGCCGTATGGAGCCCCTCGATGAAAAACGTTGGATCCAGTTCTTATGGCGACGGGCCGAAGCGGCCACGCTCCACATGACGCCGGCCTTAACATTTTAGAGCGAACCCTATTTAGAATGCGGTGAGGTTGTTGAGTCGTCATGTCAACACACTTCTTGTGCTCACAAGGAGTGCGGAGGAATGCTGACTCCACAAGAAGCGTGTTGGCACAATCCGTTTCCGAGGCACCGATTGGATTCAGAGGCGTTTACGCGAAAATGTAGTCAGTTTACCCGAGCGATATGAATGGAATTCGTCCAGAATCGATCTCAAATTTTCGCGAGAACTCTGTTGCGAGTTGGAGCGAAAGTTAATTCTAACGATATGATCGATAAAGATTCAATTGATGAAACTTGCGTGGACATCGGAAGGAAAGATGATGGGAAATATTTATTTTTCGCTCATATCGAGATCAATTTTACCTCCCTCCAATGGGAATTATTTATTCTGCGACGACTCGCACGAGGATATTATGACTATATTGTGCCGATATCTATTCATTTTACAGATAATTGTGGCCCAGAATGAAAGTGCCGTTGTTTGGAGAACGTTAATAGCTCTTGGTTATTGTTTTTTTATAATGATGTAGGGCAAGAAAATACGGCGATGGTACAATAATGTTTATTGAGAAATAGCCTTGGTTTCGTTGATAGACATCGTCATCGGGAAGTGAATCCGGAATTCCCCAGCAGAGGAACGAGTAGGGTGAGGTGGTCGCTGACACGTGCGATTAAATTATCCCAACGGTTGTATTTTGTGACCTCTAGACGATAGCAATAATGGAAATAATGTTTACGTTTCAATAAATATTTTTATCCATCGCTGTCTGCATGCCCTCATTCGTGAAGGCTTTTCCGCGAGGTAAAGCCTGAAACAGTCGCCTTAATTTCTATTTAAATTATGATTTCACCACCGTAGCGAGACTGCTTTACTGTCAACCAAAATTACCATCACTCATTTACGAAGAGAAATGCGAAGACAAGAAAGGACTATGACTCAAGTTGAAACGAGAAATGGCGCGTTATGAGGCCGCGAAGATAAATGTCCCTATCTTGCAAATTAGAAGGTCATTTCCGTACGAATGGGATTATTGACACCCACCTTATTGTTAGATTCATGGCTGTTTTTATCTTGCCATTGGGTGGACTTGTGTTTTTCTTTCCATCATACTATAGAGTTCAACCTCAGCCGAAAGAGTTTTCGAAGGATCATTCAGCGTTTCCCAAATGGGGGGAGGAGATCTGTTTAGCCCGCCGCCAACAGGAATGACGCATACATTTTCCTATGTGCGACCGAAAACATAAAAGACACCCGTTCTTAGGTACTTATTTTTTAACTCAACAACGACTCGTGACATAGAAAATGTCGAGATGAAGTTGAACCATGGACTATTCCTCATTCATAGCAATGAAATTCAGTTTAAAAAGCATAAAACATCATGTCTTTGCATATTTTTCATTAATGTGAAAGAAAATGACCTAAATTATCTTTCCGCAGGTGCATTACGGTACACAAATATCTTGACGAGCGTCCTTCAAAAGGGACCTTCGCCCGAGCGTGACAGTTCGTCCGCAGGTGTCATTTGCCCACTTACCACCCACAAGGGAGAGTAGTTATTCAACAGCGCTCATATCGACGGAAACCACTTATTTGTACGTACTTTTGTCCGAATGTGCCTTTGCATTTGCATTTCAAAGCGGGCCAACGTCTGCGCGCGGGGACATAGTTGTCTGAATTGGGCAATCGAATGACCTTTGCAGTCCTTTTCTGAGGCAGGACTTAAATAAACATGTTACTGCCTTCGCCGCGACAGTCAAAACGTCAATGGGATTTAACTTTAATGGGATTCAAATGAAAACTCCCATGTTTTTTCGGGAGAGATAAGATGTCGTAAAAACGCGATTATGCTTGAATTTAATGGCCCATCCAAGTAACGTTGACAATGAGCTCCGCTTTTGGAGCGGATGGCATAAGCTCGGCGCGACTTGAAACGAAGGTATTCTTATGTAAACTACCTGCCATTCCACTTTGCATAGTCTGCCGTGGTCGAGAATCGGATGTCTTAACATATCCTTGGAACTGTCCTTAGCAACTTTATCAGGCACTCGACGATTTAATTACTGTGGTCATGCTAACGAGAGCGATTATTTCTTTTTGTCATTGGTTAGAAAGATTCGTTCGGGGTTTCGAGTTTTATTGAGCAGAATTAGAAATTCTCTGGGGGGAAAATTTGTCCCCGACATAGTGTACGTTTAAAAAAAATGTATGTAGACTTGTATATCGCCAACATTTTACCTAGTCCGTAATGAGAATACGCCTTATTCTTTTTGCAACTAGTAATTCGTATCGTATGAAAATTTTAGCCTTAGATACCGTAGTGTCTATAGCTGTAGTCAACATTATTTCCATTTCAATTTGGCTGTAGAATCATCTGCATTGTAAAAATCCACCTTTATGTGAACGGGAATTAAAATACTTGGTAAAAATATCGAAGTATATTTATGAAAACGAAGCGTGTTTCGATGCATCAACATCATAATCCAGGATAATGATTATGACGTCGTGACATCATCGGACGATGGGTTACATCACAGGGTGACATCCTTCGTATCCTTGGGATGGGATGATGAATACGCCATATGATGATGTCGTTGATACGCTGAAACACGGGCCTTATTAGCGAATGAATTTTGAAATATTTGAGCATTATAATTATTATTCCTGTCCAAATTATATCCATTATTGGAAATATTTTACCAATGTGTTGATAATTAAGCAGAACTTAACTTTGACGTTGCATGTCTGATTTTGAAAATCCCCCGGCCACACATCCTAGCGATGGCTTGCAAGGATCACTTAAGTGTAGGTAGACCTGAAACTAAATCACCAGTCAGAAATTGGTTTGGTAGATTGGGGGGAGGGGGGGAACTAACCTGATGGTGGAGTCAGCGACCTGCGAAATTCACATATGTGAGGGAAGACAGTTTCTTACCCTATGCTTCTTGTGGTTTATCGGAAAAGTCTGGTGGACCAAAATATACATTATTCGAGTTTACTTGGATTAACTCCCGGTCGGCATCTGAAACCTCTACCCGCTACGCCCAGTAATAAATAGAATAAATAAAACCGCACTGAATTTTACTCTCAAACCGCTTTCCAATCATCCCCTCTAAACGTACATTTCTTTTTCCTCTCTCCATCTTCTTCGAGCCCAGATATTTTCTCTTCGTCGAATGTAAAAGAACATAGGCTAAATATTCTCTAAGGCCTGAAAAGATGCGGGTTAGGCACAGTACCTGCATTGGAAACGAAACATTTTTCGAACATTAGGGTGATGAAATGATACGCGTCGTGCCGAAAATAATTTTCGTGAAATCCGCTAAGTTTTTGTTCAGCCTTTAAGGTGAGATCTCACGGAGTTGTGCCTGAAACTGTTGATTTTGGATAATAAAAATCCGAAATGGAAATCCCGGGAGTTCAATGCAGACCCGAGTTAGTAACTTAGATCAAACTGGCACTCGAGATCACTGTGAGAAGTAAGGGAAAAAGATTGTCGAAACGTCCGAATCAAGCATCCCTCGCATATTTCGTGTGAAATACCGTAGAAATGGAAATGTACTGTCCAATCGGAAATAAAATTTTACCCAAATGGGTGGTGACCATGCATCCCCTGCCGCACTTTCCAACGGTGGCTTGTAGGTTAATGTGTATTTACAGTTATTGCATTGACAGTCCGTATAAAAGTTGCTTAACTAATGCCTCGGAGAACACGGAGATGTCATACGTTAATGTCCGAGCAAGACATCTTAGTGTCCCGCATATAAATTCAGATTATTAGGAAATACCTTTAACGCGTCGCATTTGTCACATACAGTGACCGGAATGGATAAAAATTCAAATTTACGAGGCAGTAAGCGTATCTGCATACGCCATAACGGAATAACTGGCACATTTTCAATTCTTATCCTAATGCAGGAGTTCTTAAACATCAGGAGAGCTATGGAAAGGTATGGGCGGATGCGTGAGGCACCTCTCTGCTGTTAAAAGGCGCCCTTAATTTCGGTGATTAGTACATTTAAGTACATTGGGAGGTTAAGGACTTTAAGATATCCTCAAATCAGGCGTGAAAGTAAACAGAATGGGAACCAGCCGCCATGATTAATTCATTTTCCACCCTTCAATGTCTATGTAGTTATAAAGTATTTCCTTCTCTTCAAAGAAATAATATGGATTTTTATAGTGCATTTGTTTCCTTGCATTGGCTTTATTGTGTTTTGTTTTTCATCCTTTTGTTCCTCCACTCGCTTGAGTGTTCATTTTCTATTCCATAAAATGCTTGATGGCATCTTTCGGACTTTTTATGCCACCCCAAGTGAGAATTGAGCGCTAGCTCTAGCTCTAGTGGAAGAAAGCAGCATGTAGTACAAATATCAAATCGACTTGAAAGCCATAATGCATGGATCAACCAATGTGCCAGCTCATCATAAGTATAAGCTCCATTCGAATTGGCACAGAATAAGAGAACTGGACAAATCCGCTGTGATTTTCATTTGTTCGACAAGCGAAAGAAATCTCGCTTCATTATCCGGTCCAGGTGTCGTTTGCCGAAGTTGCCTCGATGAAAAATTGAACATTCCCGATGGGAAACGGACATGATTTAAAATGTAACCCATGTCTCGACGGATCGGCTTGATCAAATCAATGGATTATCCCTCTTCCCATTTGAGGTCCCATCATGTTTTGTCTTCCCGAGAAAACTCACTCGAATCTTTTCCTTGCGTCCTCGAGGCAATCAAGAGCAAAGCTCTTATCTTTCCAGCGTGCTGGAGAATGCCAACGGGGTGTGTTGACCGTGCCTTGAGAAAGCGTGGTTAATCTACTGATTCGCCGTGGAGGCCAAGTACATTTCCATACGTCTTCATCCAGCTAATAATTTTGACTTTCGAGATTAAACTTGTGATAAATTTTTACGGAAAAAATATGTGAGACACATTAGTGCGACGAACCTACGGTTTTAATCAAAGAAATCAAGGTGAATTGGTAGGCGTCCTAATTCCATGGAATTTTGAAATACTAAAGACCTTGTGGTATAACAATTAAGGTGAGTTTTATCATTGTACCGGGAAGAAGGGAAGGCTCTGTCAACAAAATGTTGGTCTGAAATACTAATTCACGAGTCATGATGGCGTGTTAATATTTATTGACCATACCTTCCTCAACCATCTATTTTTCATCCGTTTCCATCTATAATTCCTAGACCCTTCAGCGTTCTCATTATCCGTAAATTCTTCCCTCAGCTCCGTTCCTCGAGGAAATTCCCTCTCCCTTGCCTCTAGGCATGATAAATATGCACCCGGAGTGGTTCGCCAGCGTGAACATTAAAAATGACTCGGACCCGTCGAAACCGGTCTGTCTTAATAAGTCTGCGTGCAATATGACAACGCCTTCAATCTTTTTAATCTAAAAACGAAGTGTTTAATAGTCCCTGGCGTGATTTTGCAGATTATATTCATTGGCGTGAAAAATTTCGTAATTTTTCACAGACTTATTTCTAGCACCGGGTGAGTTTTTTTTTTAGCGTCTTCGGCGATCTTGAATACAAAGCTGCGAGCGTTAAAAATTTGAAGGGTTAATTGCGATAAGTGTTTATTTTTCAAATTAAAAAAAATTCACACCTGGTCGATTGAATGAAGAGAAAAATTGCGAGATATGGAAAATTTGACGTGGCCATGAATTGTGTGCCTATTTTTCGGAGATTAAAGAAAATACATGTTGATGCCAATTTGATGCCCAGTCGACGTGCATCAATGAAAATGTCCATCGGTCCGATGTCACAACAACGCCAATGGGACAATGGAATAGCGAGGAGGAGAAAAGGGGGGAGGGAAATCTTTAATTCCAGCAATCCACGCTGAGGAAGTTTCTGAATCCGTCCTGGATTTTTCCCATCCTCCCTCGTCACATGCCGAGAGAGGTTTGTAAGAAATCTCAAGTCTCATTTCGCGAGAGGAAAGAGAGGTAAACGGAGTAGATGTCTCAAGGTGTTTTCGTGGCGATGTGGTTTTATCACTCCTCCCCCTCCCCCCAATCCACGCCCCTTTCCTCGTCCTCAGCCCCTTCCGCCGACGACGACTGTCCATGCCTGAGAGGCAGATTAATTGCCTCTCGATCCCTCTTTCTCTCTCCTGCTCCCGCTCCCTTTTTTCCTCCAGCTCCTCCTCTCCCTTTCCGGAGCCTGCCTGCTACTCCAGGGGAATGCGAAATGGGCGGCCGGACGGGAATCCCTGATGGGTCTCCATCTCGGGAAAAGATCACGTCGAACGGCGCCGTCGGAATAACTGCTCGATAATGGTTGGTCGTGCGATATTGCGATCGACCGACCGCGATGCGCAGCATGCAGTCTCGATTCGCGACGTCGTTTCGCAAAGGGAGACAGCGCATATTCGATACTTTCGACGTAAATTTGTCCGGCTGCACGAATGCCTTCTCCGTCGAGAGGAGGCTGGAGAAGGATGCAATAGTTCATTTCACTCAGCGACCATGGTTGTTCCTTATTACCTTTGTCATGATTTCAACATATTTTGTGTCCCTCTTATCCCTCACGTAATCGTTGAGCCCTGGTTCGGGGGAGGATTAAAACTAATCCGACCAAAGTCATATAAACCAATGAAATATGAGTTTTGATGGAAATTTTCTAATCCATGTATTCGATTTGTATAATTTCGATGACGACATTAAACGGGTGGTATTAATGTAGATGCAATATCGCCATGGTTCATATCAAGTTGGTTATTGGGAAAGGGGCTTTAAATCAAATTAAGGTTAAAATGTTAAGAGCTCAACCCTACGGATTAGTGCGTGCTGTATTGATTCTCCGATGAATTGATCGCCTTGCGTTGCGACCTAAATATATGGTGTAATGTATTGTATTCACAAATAAAATTAATATCAAAGACATTGGGGAGGTGATAATCTAGAGCAAGTGTACCGATAGGTAAAGAAATAATTCAAGACCATCTAATTTCGCTGTAGGTATTCAAAATATACGAAGCGTCTGATCAGCTGTCGACATTAATCATAATATACTTTGTTTAATTATACTCTTATGCATATGTAGTAACTAGAAAAAGAATCCGAAAGTTCAATTATTGCTCCTCGTGTAAGTGAATGGCTTGAAATTTTAATTATGATTGGAAAATCTGCTGCCATCTGTTTAAGAAGAAAATTTTTTTAATCAAAAAATCGATTTTTTTCGATTTCAAAAATTTCCAGAAAAGTATATTCAAATCGGATCCGGCCTGTGTTACTTTGTGTATTTTTACCCTATTTTTGCTTCATATTAAGATGTAATCACGACATAATTTACATATCGTTAAAATTTCGTCTTAGAAAAAATTCATAAGGCAAAGATGATATAACATTTGAATGTGAATACAATGTCGAACATTTAAATCGCCCAGTCGACAAATGAACATATTTTCTATATTTGCAGTTAAAGTGTTGGTACTATTTTACTATTCATTAGAAGTCTAGTACTACTCAAACTGGAATATCAAGTAGTCCTTATTTCTTTGCAGTTCAACGGAAGAATGAGAAAGTGGGAGAGAAATACTTAGGGAGAGACATCTCGTAGTATGAATTCCGAGGCTTCGTTCCTTCTTGTTCTTTTTCTTTCACACTACTGCTAAATTAATTATCTTATATTTTTTTTGTATCCGACTGAAATAATAATCTAATAAGCAGTGTACAGTATGTGTTAACAGAAAGAAAATAGAACTGCATGTTAATTGGCACGCTTAGGAACGGGTATCTTTCGAATGATCGGCGTATTAACGTATTATTCTAGTTGATTATTTTAAGAACAAGCGAATTAAATATGGAAAACCCAATTTTCCTTCATGTGACATGTTTCCTCATTTATACTTAAGTCACAACAGGTGGCAGTCATGTTATTGATGTCAACCTCTCCCCTCCCCAAACCAACCAAAGGACGATCATATGTTCTGTGTGTTAAATTACAAAAAATAACCGCCTCACAAATTCGTCTGGGGCCAGCCCCTCACATTCTAACCACTCATCTTTTTCGTTTGGAGAGAGATTGATAGGGTGTTTTTTGACGACCCAACTTATATCAGGACGGGGATTCTGCTTCTCCATAGTTGGATGGTGTCATGGCGTTGTCGGAAAGTCTCCCTGAAGTTTTATATAAAACTTTTCTGATATCTATTGTGCGAATGCAGAGGAGTAGTCTCTTAAATTACGTAAGGCTTCTGGTCGGGGAGAGGGGGTGTGCTACTTCAATATGTTACCTTACGGGGGTGCAGGAGAAATCTTGTGTAAGATTTGTTATTTAATTGTTTCAGCCAGGGTTTATAAAGAAAGAAAATCAATTATCTCTGTTCAACAAGGAAAACAATTGTGAAAATCCTCACAAATAACGTAATTGTCACTTTAATTAAAGTCACGTCATTTTTTTCAAAAAGAATTTAAATTATCAGAATTATTTAAGCATTTATCAGTTCTTATAGAGTTTCCAAAGGCCTTTGGTAGTAGTTAATAGGATTGAGGTTTGGGCGAATCGACAGTAAAGGCCCTACTTAGCTCTACTTTCACCCTTATTAAATAATATGCGCTCCTTGAGATTAAAGTTATTCTAAAACAATATAATAGGAAAAATATCATCTATATCAGTTATATTTTGAAACATGATTACTTGGTTGACGTTAATCGAGTTTATCACCACGCATATAAGATGGTTATTTCACTTCACTCTATGTATTCCCAAGCCATTATAATAAAGATAGGTTTTATTTCACGGTATTGAACTTCTCCAATTACCATTTGAAGTGGCCAATAGTGACTATAGTGAAAATCACTTTCTGCGAATCGAGAAACGCTTTGGTTTAGGAAGAGGTGCCTCTTTGATATACATGTCAATGGAAGCGCCGATGATTATGTAAGGCAAGGGAGGGATAGGTTTTATATCTTATGTGTCATTAAAAATGTGGAGGGTAAGGGAGTAAAAAAACGGAAAGTGGCCTTAGGTAATTTAAGGGCAGTCGACAATGTTGATCACGAAGTGTGGAACGAGAATAAAAGCAAGAGCAAAGAGCACTGGGTATTGTCATGATCGAATAACGAGTGTCGTCAAGACTCTGCGAAGAAACAGGATCGCAGCACAGCCTGCTTTCGCAAACGGAGACGGGAGGCTGCTGCTTTCTTTCTCTCTCCTCGGAAGAGACGGAGAAAGACTCTCGCCAAGACTTCAACCTGTCTTCTCTCTCCTAAGCCCTCCGACCGCCCCGGAGAAAATAAACCGATTGTCTCGGGGACGGAATTTGTTTATGTTTTTCTGGTGTGGAGGGCTTGTTTTCGTATTCTATTTTGGACCGTGTTTTTTTTTCTGGTCCAATGTCATGCCGTGGGGAAAGCTCGGTGCCGTTTGTTGACGGAAACGGGTTCCCAGGGGAGGTTCTCGTGGGAAAACTGAAGCTACTCGCGCGGGATCTTGACGCATTCCAGGTTGGACTCGCGAAAACGCTCCACGCGGTGGTCGTGACCGGAGTCAGTCATCTTCAAAGGCAGTCTAGAGGTTTGGATGCAAATTGATTGGGGAAGGGGTTTACGGGATTGGTTTAGGTGTGGTAAAACCCAGGTTCAATAGCATAACTTTCGAAAATGTTGATTAAAATACTTTTCGTTCTGAAGTATATAGGTGTACGTTCAAATGATAGAAGAATGATCCAAACCCTGTTTCAAGACCAGGTGATTTGAAACCCAAAGGTGAAGAAGCGAAAATAAGAGAGCAAGGGAAGAATGTAAACTGTCACCGATACTATCGCTGCCTCCTACATCGGATTAGCAATAGACGATGTCATGGAAATGCTCAAGCTGTTGATTTCTACAGTTAAAAAAAGACAGCATATGCCAACGTTTTGCGCGTTGCCGACGACATACTGCATTTGTATAAGAGTAGGAGACATGAAAAAGTAACCTTTGAACTCAGACATCAGAAGATACAAATAAAACATAAAAAAACATAACATATTGTGAGACAAAAGAAACATACATGAAAGAAAAGAAGAAGGTATTGACTGACACTGGGGAATCAAAAGCTGCAATAAGTGGGAGTTATTTTTATGAGAAGCTGAATGAATCAGCAGTGATGATTGAGAGGAAATTGGAAATTGTTTTGTGGAGTATCACCGGAAAACTTTTGCTGTTTTAAGCTGATTTTTAGGGATATTAGAACGTTTACTATCAGAAAACATTTTCGTTGAATTAACCTTTACGTTCATGTTTATTATTTACGATTTTAAGAAGGCGTGGGTGATTCCATATCCCAATCAATGTATACATGTCAATATAGCGGCTGAGTGTAGGGAATGATTCGAGACTCCTTAATAAATGGAACTATATCACTCATTATCTATTCTTAATTGAGAGGAAATAAAATACCCATTTTCGCTTCTCCCAGTATTTTTAAAGTTAAATCTATTATAATGGTAACTACACAAAGTACGTGGTAGATGAGACAAAAATAAAATTTTAGGCTTATAATTCCATCAGGCGAACATAAAAAATGAACCACGTTATTTTCTTTTGCAATATAATTGAAGTTTTTCGCTGGGTAATGAATGCATTCGGGACTCTTGGTTTCATTAATTTATTGATCATTTAAATGTCAAGTCGTCTGCACCTAATTTTTATTCTGAAATACGGATGAAAACTTTTTTAAACCACAAAAATTATAACTTGGTGATTTTTCGGGGGCGCACGTTAAGCAAGTGCTGCAAATTATCGAGAAAATTTCAAATAAAGGACTGTAGTTCATTTCAAAATTTATCGAACGCGGAAGGGCGGCAGATTGCGGAGGTAATTGTTGATTTATGGTGACCAATTTTGAGGGAAATTCTGCCAGCGACAGCGAATGCACCCCCCTCCCCATACGAGGGTCAGCAACTCAATCTTAAAACCGAATTAATGGATTGCCGAAGGGCTTGATGCCGATCGCACGTTATCATCATTTATGGTAATTCATTTTATGCTTGTTTAAATACCGCCCCACCTGTACCCTCTGGGGGACTCCCCGTGGTGAGATGCACGAATCCCCCCCCTCCCATACAAATGCCTCCGGCATCGAAGACTCCGCGGTGGGTCCCTGGTGGGGGAGCGGAAGCACCGGCCGTAGCTCACTTAATACCGCGGGCGGGTGGATAAATAGGCGAAAAACGTCTTTTCCTCCGCTCGCTGATGGCAGCGATAGCGGAGACGAACTGTTTCATTATGTGCCCATGGGTAGCCGCCTCCCAGGGCGATGCATCGGGCGATACCGTGTGAAACTTCGGGGAGAATTTTAATCTCAGAGATGTAAGCGGGAGAGTCCAGCTCTGCGTGGAGGGACTCAATGTGTGAGAACCGAGATGATGGCCATCGTGTCGAGGGTAAGAGTTTCACGACGGACACGTCGCACGACGTTTTCCCTTGGGTCTCGGAAAAATCAAGAGTGAACAGAACTCCTGCAACTGTTGTCATGTTACCCTAATCATGAACAAAGTTTGATATAAATTCCTTTTATAAAATTTTAACCATTAACCCGTCCAGTATCCAAATTTTTTAAGGTGAGGTTTTTGATGAGCACTGTACACTCCAAAATTTCTTAGCCTACCCTAACTGGACGAAACCTGACACCCTGCACCACAATAAAATGTTCTTCAATTCCGTATACTTCCTTCCTCCCTTCATTACGTCCAATATCCCTATCCTTTTCTTCAGCCTGCATGTCTTACCCTACGTCCTGCCCACTATCACGAGCCTTCAGAATTCCAACGCCAATCGAAATTTTTGCATCCGTCTTTCTTGATGCATTATTTGGATTTCTCCGAATAAAGTTCCTTCCTCTCCCACCATGCCTAGCACTTCCTCATTTGATTCCCTATCTGTCCAGTTTACCTTATCCATTCTGCTTTGCACCCACTTCTCAAAAGTCTCCAATTTTTCCGATCCGTACAAAACCACTCTTCATAAAGTTTTCACTACTGGCCGTAGTCTGACGAAATTTCCGTCAAGGGAAGTGATTAATTCTTGAATAGGAATAAATTGTTTCTATGCTATACATATTTAATTTAGTCACTACGAAGTTAAAGTTTTAAGTTAAATAAGTCGTAGAAAAATTATGAAGTCGAGTGCGGTTAGTATGAATCGTATTATTTACCAAGGAGAATGCTATTTATCCCCGGAGAATATTTTATTCTGATGCATTTTTAACAAATGATTAAAATGTAAAATCATGCAATTGCTATAGTTTATCTTTTGAAATATTGCAATTAAATATTGACAACCAAAGTATTACCAAAACATTACCGTTAACAACTCGAAGGTCAGTTTTGATCGGTCAAAGTAGAGCTCATCTGGAATTTCACACGCCCTTTACTGCGCGTAAAATTCAGACATTCAATTGCCGACTGCCAAATCCAGCACAGATAAACACATTTGAAAAAATACTGTACTTGAGTGTTCGAATATTTCGTTGTAGCCACTTGTAATATTTACCATGATTATATTTTAACTAAATTTGGTCATGACCGCCAAAGACTTTTTCATGCATAAAGCACTTGTAATTTAACTATTTAAGTATTCAATGGGAAAGTATATTTTTATATTCTTACGATCCGAGGCAATAACGTCATTGTGGGTATATTTATCAATACTGTATATTTTTATGCCAACTGATCAATTAGTATTAAAATTTGAATTGCGTAAGTTTCTGTAATACTATAAGTAAGCCAAATTCTTCTCGACTATTTCAAAATGTATACCCAAGATTCAGATGACACCTGGACAGTGAATAGGTATGAGAATTAGAAAAGGATATCTTTTATCATCCTTGAGTGTAACTCTTCAACTGAGTAAATAGAGGAGGCAAGGGAATGATTAGGGGAAATGGAATGGAAGGATATGACAGCAGCCGGGGAGATGTTTACACGAGCGTAGAACAAGATGAAGTTAACCAGTCAGACAAGAGATTGCACTACTGAACGATTTTATTATCAATATGAGAAGCATGGGGTGGAGATAGATCATAATAAAATGAAGGTTTCCAGATTTTACAATAAATTGAAAGGTTTAGTTGAATAACAAAGTATGAAGACATTAATTATAGTGTTTTAAACTCTCCACTTATTGGGGAAGCATGTTAGACAAAAATTGAATGGCAGTAGCAGCACAGGAGGCTATAATTGCGTGAGCGAAAGACGCATTTACAGAGAGGAATATCTGGTGAAGGGAGGGGCAAGAGTATATAGAAAACAATAGTAGAGTAAGAAAAAACTAATTTTATTTTCTATGTCTGCAGTTTTCGTTGTGAACTATCAACTACTGACTTTGCATTTGCCTTAGGCCAATTTGAAATTGGATTGATCACTAAAAAAAAAACTCAAAAATGAAAACAAATCCACTAGTCTATAGCTGGCTCATGATTGTGTTGATCTCACCCCACTTTTTTCCTTGTTCTCTTCCATAACGAAGCTGCAGATAATTGGATCTTACTTGGATCGGTTCAATTGTCTTTCCTCACTTCCTGTTTTATTCGGTATAGATTCCAAGCTGAATCCGAAATTATGTGAATCATCGTCTAGAATCGTGGTTTGAATAGGGAACTATGCGAGCATAAAACACCCGCATAAGGACGTTCACCATTGAGTGGTGAAGTACTCATTTTGTTCAAAGTCCCCGAATGTTTTACCGACCAAGTACTTATTCTTTACACTCTAAAACGGATGAAGATAAGTCGTTTAAAGAAACGTTTCATTGTGAAAGAATCAAACTTTGAATGTTGGCTTCATTCGCCTTGTTTGCTTTCACTTCAATTTTATCTCCGGTGTGTGTTTGTGGGTGAGAAAGAGCGGGGTGGAGATAGGAAGTGAGAGAAACCTCTTAACAGACTTAGCGCACCTTTTTTTCCTGGGGATTTCTGCGAAACTACTCACGCCGCCCGTGATAAGGTAGGTGGGCAGCTGGATAAATCAATTTGAGGAAGCGAAAGGCAGTCAGTGCCCACGGAAAGGTTTTTTTTCCTTACCCCTCCCTCTCTTTCTCTCTCTCTATCCCATTCGCGCCAGCGTCGAGAAAATTGGATAAGTCGGGAGCTTCGAAAGGATGGAGTGTTCCTACTCGGAAAAAAATCAATCGATCCGGGAATTGGCGATGGATTCGTGGGAGGATTGCTCGCCCGTGGGAGGGAGGGAGTGCCGGGAAGTGGCGGCAGGAGTGTGGGCGGGCCTCAAACTCCTCCGCGGAATATGTACCTGCCGACTCCAACAAGGCCTCGAATTTGCGCGAACACACACTCAAGGTGGCAACGTGAATGGGATGTGGCAAAATGAAATGTCGACATAGCGTCGATATGATGGGGATAGGGAAGGTGCGGCGACTTCACACCCCGAGTGCCCAGGTTCAAATCTCGGCGATGGCGGAATTATTCGGGAGAATCCGGAGCCGTTTGAGGTGCTATACACCATCCACCGGATGGGACAAACCGTTGACCCCGTGGCACCTTTTGTTTAGAGTAGGCTAATGCCAACACAAGGTTTCTCTTCATCCAGTCCCTATTTCCTCAGTATACAAGAGCTATCAAATGGCCAACCGAACCATAATAGTGTAAATTACATCGGCTATCGGTCGCTTCCCCAAAAAAACTACTGCTAATCCAATAAGAGAGTACATTAAATGATTCCAACTACACCACGATTTTCGGTCTTCATTTTGAACTTTGCTCGCGTCCGAATTCGCGTTTTAAGGACGTTTGCTCGTTTCAATCGGCGGGAGCCCCCTGGAAGGTTGTACTAATTCGTTAGTCTACAATTGTACCCTACAATTGTACTTCATCCGCGCATAGAAACATCCTTTTCCGACGCCATATCGGATTCCATAGTTTGCTCGTTTCAATCGGCGGGAGCCCCCTGGAAGGTTGTACTAATTCGTTAGTCTACAATTGTACCCTACAATTGTACTTCATCCGCGCATAGAAACATCCTTTTCCGACGCCATATCGGAATCCATAGTACCTTATACTCGTAATCCCCGGTATTTCCGTCTCATGAGGAATATTGCTCCGCAAATGAACAGTTTGAAGCACAAGTTGAAACTTTTGAGAAATTTTTTCACACAGTACCAATTGCGCCTAATTCTTCCAGAATTTGGTCATTTAAAAATCGAGTATCTTCGATGAGTAATGAAATTTACGTAACTTCAAATGCCTGAATGGATTCGAACGCATCTTTAGTCTCCCATGGCGTTTTCTAGCAGTGGCATCATAATTGATCAGGAAAATACAAACGAATCGAAATTTTTTGGCTGATGTTAATGTTTGAATACTTAGTTTGTAAAATTTGTGAGAATAAATGTTTACTCAATTGGAAAAAAAATTGCGGAGACTAATAGTGAAAATTATTTTAAACATTTGAGTTGATGGTGGTGACGTTTTACTTGACATTCTAAAGTGGCTACGTTATGGTAACCGGAAATTTGTCTAAATACTACCTCGATCAAAAATTTCCCGGAATTTATTCAGAAAATTAAAAATACAAGTTTATTCATCTAAATCTATATTGTCCCCTTCAAAGTAATCCCCATCGACTGCAACACACTTATGCCAGCGCTTGATCCAATCCTCGAAACATTTTTTATATTCGGTTTTCGGTATGTCCATCAGTGCTTCCTGCGATTTTTCCATTACTTCCTCTCGGCTGCTAAAACGCGTTCCCCGTAATGGTTTTTTAACTCGATTGAAGTCACAGGGAGCCAAATCAGGTGAATTCGGTGGCTGTTGGATGGTATTTGTTGCATTTTTCGTCAAAAAATTACGAATAATGATAGCACTGTGCGACGGTGCGTTATCATGGTGCAAAATCCACGAGTTTTCTGCCCACATTTCTGGTCTCTTTCGGCGAATTGCTTCACGCAAACGTCTCATAACGCCCAAATAATACTCTTTGTTTACTGTCTGGCCTTCTGTCAAAAATTCATGATGCACTACACCGTTGTAATCCATGAAAACCGTCAGCATTGCCTTCTTTTTTGACTGAAAACGACGTGGTTTTTTTGGTCTCGGCTCATTTGGTGAACGCCATTCACTTGCCTGATGTCTGGATTGCGTGTCGTACTCATAAACCCACGTCTCGTCTCCAGTAATGATCCTTTTGATGAATGTGGGATCGGATTCAGCCTCGCAAATCATGTCTTTTGCGACGTCAACACGGTCTCTTTTTTGCATGAAATTGAGGTCTTTTGGCACTTTAACTTTGCTGCTACACGACGGAAACCCAAATCATTAACCACAATGTCTTGGGCGGATCCATAGGCAATGTTCAAGTCCTCCGCTATTTCTCTGATGGTTAATTTGCGGTTATTGACCAACATTTCTTTTACTTTATCAATTTTTTCACCGACTTTCGATGTCGATGGTCTGCCACTGCGTTCATCATCTTCGATTGACTCACGACCACTTCTGAACCGCTCGTGCCACTGGTAAACGACCGTTTTTTTTAGAGAATCGTTGCCGAAACACTTTTCCAACATTTCCAACGTCCGTGCGCCACTAAATCCGTTTTTTACGCAAAATTTAATACAAGTTCGTTGTTGCAAATTTAAATCCATTTCTGAAATTGTAAAAAATCGCCAACACACACAGAGATAGATGTACTCTTGGCTACGTAACTTTTGCAAATGTCAAGTTATGACACTAAGATTTAAAGGGAATATCAACAACAGATGTACCAATTTAACAAAAAAAACAGAACTCAAATCGGAACGATGGGAGCGCCACACGGTGGTTATTCCGGGAACTTTTTGATCAAGGTAGTATTTTTTACTTTGCGATATTTATTAGTTATGCGACGAAAAGTGAAAATAATATTAAGCAGAAGCATGCAGAAAACCTGTATTGTGGGCGAAAAATTATATTGTATTACCATTTGCAATATCCTATCTCTAAATTAATTTTTAAACATTAGGTCCTTTCTGGAAAATTTAATTCGACTCTATTAAAAATTATAAACTTAATTTCCTAATTCGCTAGTGATAATGTATCTGGCTACGATAAGGAATTTAATTGCTAAACATTGGACTCTTATCGTTTCGGGAATATATTTATATATTGAATCTAAAAAAAACGTCTGAAATCGTCTCCCAAGTCACTCGTGGGAATAACTCTACTTGGCGCGTCGCTAGGATAACCAACACTGATTACCTGGAAGCAAACGAAGTTCACTATTGTGCAAGTGACCACCCAAGATTTGGTTAAGTCATCCTTCTCCATCGACTTTAAGAAGTTTTCTTAAATCTAGGCTCGAATTATTCTCCTGCCGAAGGTAATCTCTAAGAAAGTTTCCCTTAAAGACCATTTAACTCTGTATACATACGGGGTCTGCCATGGATAGTTTTACTTGTCAATGAACGAGACGCATTTCAAAGTTCACTCATCAATTTCATTATACCTATCGAATAATATTCACCCGCGGCCATTTCCCTTTATGGACCTTAATGATAGAGGTTTTATGTAGTAATAAAGATCCCACGTAGCTGTCGGTGAATCGCGATGCTGGAAGAGATGTTTTATTTCGCTTTATTCAGGCCACATTTAAAATACGCGGAAAGTATTTGGAATCTTTGGCGGGAAACGTTAGTTCAAGAGTTGGAAAATGCTCGGAGAAAAACCGCTAGTCATGTTAAAAAATGCTACAAGCAGAGGAGATAACGGTTGTTTGGGATGCACTGATTCACGAAGAGATCAGCCAAGACTATAACATTTAAATGGGCACAGAACTCCCAGTTCCCTTGTGACATCAAGGGAATTAATATGGCTCAAAATTATATTGGTTGATTCGACCACCGAGATAAAATAAGAGGGATAAGACACCGAGGCACCGAATTCAGAGACACAAGTACTCGTTCTGCCGAAACGAAATTGAATCCTAGCACCTCAATATTTTTATTGAAAAAGTACAATTGGTGATTTACGCGTTGTCAGGCACAACCATTTTTGCATAATTTAAATAGGCATGTATGTGATTATGTTTGAGTGTACATGTGTGAGCCAAAATTCATTCACAACTCATATTTGAGCATGAATGGCTCTTGTCCTAACACCACCAGCCGCAATCCCTGCGGCAGCTTGTGGGGTATTGTACTGGTGTAGAATGGCCGGCTTCCTAATCAGTGTGAATAAATATTCATAAAATATTCTGCATATTTTCATGTATGCTGAAATGAGGTGGCATCCACAGATAATTTAGTAGCCAAATTTTAAAGATAAGATTTCAACAATCAAGCGTTAGCAAAGGATAAGGATTGATGAAAGGTGTTTTATTGTTAATTGCTATCCATGGCAATCTGTTTAACTTTGCTTTTAACATGATCATGAATACTAAGAAGGAAAAAGGTAATGTAAGCCAATAAATACCTTATCAGTCATACAAAATACGGGACTTTCAAAGGTAGCTCCCAACACAATACCCTCCTGACACGTGACCTCCTCTTCATACAGGATCTTCATATTTCTTGATCTTCTGTATCTTCATATTTCTTCGTCTTTCATTCCTAACATTATTCACCGTGCTCCTGGGTCCTCTACTGTGGTATTTTCCCATTGAAATTATCTAGTTTCCAAACTTGTCTCGAAAGTACTCGACCAGTCAGAGACTCTATATCCTTTCTTTTATTCCGTTGAACTAATCATTCAATACAATATGGAGGTTTAATAATTCTCTCGCAGTCAGATAAAAACACCTTCCTCCTGTACTTTTATAAATTTCAAAATGTAACTAAAAACGACTTCTGTATGTTTTGGTAATCAAAGTTTTAATCACTCTATACCCTATCACGTTTACTTATGGTAAAAATAAGTCGTTACATTTTTGACGAATTTTACATATTTCCCTCGAAAGTCATGCATTACTTCATTGAGTGAACGATGGTGATGGACTTTTGGTGTCCGGACTAATGAGGCAATGGAAATACTCTGTTTCGTTGTCATATGGGGAAGTTGATCTTGAATAATAGCGTTCTCTCTTAGCCCGGTATCAAATTTGCTATAGTTAATTTTACGGATCTTTGATTTTACGACTTTTTTATTTTGGAAAACACTGTAATAGCAAAAAGTGGATGTTATTCAACGGCTGTGGTCTCCAAGGTTAAAAAGCAAACAAAATGTAGACTAACATTATGGCGCTTATGTTAGTGAATTATTGAATTCATACCTGCGACCTTGATTATTAAAGTTAACAAGGATTGGGGGCATGTGTTACTCCCCTGATGGAGGAATAATACTAACGTCTTAGGGATGTTTCATTCCCTTGACTTTGCTTAAGTTCACGAGTTCTTTGGACGGTTTTTCATGTAAAAAATGAGACTTGTTAAACCTCACCAGTGAAAATCAATTAATGAGTAAATATATAAGAAAAACCTATAAAAAGGTGTTGTTTGACCTGGCTCTAAAGCAATCGACGACTGGATCTGACATTTTTGGTGTTTTGCGCATCATTAAGAGATTTCGAGTGAATTTAGGAAACAAAAAAGATGCACACGAATGAGTTAACGGTAATTCTCAATGCGAAAACTTAAACGATTTAAACGTGCTGTATTACTGGTAGTAGTATTAAATAAATGAAAAACTCCAATAGCCGTGAACAATTTACCTTTCTAAGCAAAGTACAAATGAGACTAATTGGCTAACGTCACAAGTCAGGAAGGGATAAAAGGTAAAAAGGAAAGGTATAAGAAAGGTGAATACGTAGCTCACTTCCACTTGTGTTGTCGTGACGATTACCCTTCAGTACGCTGAAGAGGGCTACTTTGTGGCCGAAATACGCGTATTCGTATTCACCTTTCTTATCCCTTTCCTTTTTACCTTTTACCCCTTCCTGACTTGCGGCGTTTGCCAACTAATCGCATTTGTACTTTGTTTAGAAAGGTAAATTGTTTACGGCTATTGGAGTTTTTCATTTATTTAATACTATTAGCCGTAAGAGCTCAATTCTATCAATATTGTTGTATTACTATTGCTGAATTTTCTTTCATACAGAGGGCTGCTGTTTATGATGATAGAAAAATGTATATGTAATCCATTGCAAGTTGATGGATTGGTTCAAAAATCCACTAGAGGCAACATGGAAGAAAATATTATATGCGGAAATTCGAAAGAAAACACCAGCCTTGTAATAGCTTCTCCTAGAGGAAAGTTCTTACAACATTTCACATCTTCCAGACCGGTAAGTCATTTCCCTCACTTATTGAAACGTAATTTTTTTTCTTCAATAAAACTTACCGGTAGGTATTAATGCGAACAGTGTCCAAAAACAGGTTAGTTTTATTTTTTCATTAAGTATGAGTTATAAAAATATGTTTTTCTTGCAAGCAAAGTAAGTAGAAGGTAATTTGAGCATTCTTTAAAATCCACACGACTCGTCCTCTGAACTAGAACAAGATGGCTGAATAAATAAACTTGGTATTTTTTCAAACAAAAAACTTAATAATACTCTCGGTTTCGACTCATAGGCGACATCATCAGGTGGTGCAAGAAGTTGCTTTAACCTGGCGTTGATTTTAATAATTCAGTGGAGGGATAACCTTTGCGTGTTTTTTTAGTGCTTGGAAACGTAGAATATCTTAGATAGAAAATGGAACTCACATTAGCGAGAGACTAGAATACTAATTTTAAGGCCATTACCATCTGGATCATCTGATTTTTGATGTGATGTCATATTGCAGTGTAAGGAAACATTTCGTATGCTTTTGCGCTGATATCCTTATTACTCATTCCCTTCCTGAAAAAAAGGTTGCAACATGCTTTTTGTATTTGACGAATCCACAAACCCATAAATCTTTACTGCGGTATGAATTTCCGCTTTGGGAGTTCCCTAATTTGGGGACTCAAAGGAAGAACCGAGGAATGTTTGCAGGGGTCTTGCATGTGACATTTTTTCCAAAGGAAGGAAAAGACGCGTTGAGCGAGCGAAAAAAAGCATTTATAAGAAAAATAGAATTTGCGAGAGAAACAGTAAGTAAACATGTAAAGGAAAGATTATTAAAGGCTTTGATATGGAGGTAAGTGTTTTATGGATGTGAGACCTGATCTTTGAAGTAAGAGGAAAAGCGTAGATCTAAGGCTTTCGAGATGTGGGCGTGGCAGAAAAAGAAGGAAATGAGTTGGACAGAGACGAAGACTGGCGGATTTTTTTCTTCCAAAAAGGCAAAAAACAAACTAATTAGGGTGTGAGAAGGGAGGCAGTTGCTTGAGGGAATCCGAAAATGGTAGAGAAAGTGGGTGGAGGAAATGTCGAAAGGTAATGAGATGTTGAAGGGTCGTAGAAATTATGAAGGTGATCGGGATAAAGGGAGGAAGAAAATAGGCTTTATAGACAGCTTGAAGGTAAGCAGAAGTTTAGGGAAATGAAGAAATAAATGTAAGGAATCATGAGGAAGTTCACGGGATACTTTTAAGGATATGGACGTTAGGGACTGTCCAATACCTACCTTTAAATAGGCGGAAAACCTTGAATGAAATGAGAAACTGCTTCAAGCAAACTTCAAAGCAAGGCTCTCCAAACAGTTGCGACTCTTTTATCAACCTCAATGCTCTTAGTGCTGCACATTTCAAGAAAACTTGAAAAGAAAACCCTTCGCACTCCCCCCCCCCCTCCCATGTCCCAAGCAACACGCGCAACTTCATCTGCTTTGTTTGAGTGACATTTGTCGGAGTGAGTGTCGTACGAAGAGCTATTGCGGTAATTTTCCTCAGAATTATCGTTTGACTTATTATTAATTTACGATTGCATGCACGCAAAAACCAGTTCCACAAAATTTTAGTTCGAATTTGATGTTTGGAGATTTGTCCCCCTGTTTCGTAAAGCTGGAATTCTTCAATGTGTGTCTTTTTTTCGAAAGTGTTATTTCTCTTGGATTTTTTTCCTCAGTGCTTCGCATAATAATTTTTTGTCTCAGGCGTAACTTTATGGAATTTGCATAACATATTGAAATGGCATTGTTGACTTTGTGATTCCACGCACTTTATTTAAAACGCGACCCAGGTTTCGATGTTGAACGTCATCATCGGGCGGTCCTCATAGAGTCATGCTTTTAAATAAAAGGTGGAATTACAAAGTCAATAATTTCATTTCATTCCAACATCAATTTTATGTCTGTGATTTAAAATTCCTCGTCCTATTTTTAGAAATAGAAGTACAAATTATAACAATGAAAAAAATACCACACGTCTGCAATTCAGAGAGTATGATTCCGAAAGTATGACATTATGTTTCAGACTACTTTTCAAGAACTTGTAGAATTGAACAGAGAAACGGGTCCCTGAAGCTGGCGGGTCGTGGCAAGCGGGAGTTTTCGGCTCCTCCCATTTTCACTCCCCTCGTCACGAATTCGTCGACGTTTTAATTTTCCAACTTTATGGTTATAGACGCATACACGAAATCCACGTTAAAACGTGAGCCGACTCGGTCGAGTCGATGGAGGATGGGAAGAATTTGCTGTTTTGCGGGGAAATAAAAACCCGAGGTTGAGGAAACGGGGTGGAGGAGGGGAGGAAAGAGTGGAGGTTTTTGGACATAGCCATTGCGCAATTTAGTGGCTCGGGAAAACACAAAGGTTTTTGGATCGGCGCCTCCATCAAACTGAAAACGTCCCAATGGAACTTCTAAGGAATCATATCAGAGAATCCTACAACTAAAATAGGTAAATAATATACGTTATTCATGGGATACAGTTTACGAATTGAAAATCTAAGGATAATCTGTCATAACCACTGGTTCCGTAATATGTTTCTAAGCTCTTAGTGGTATACTGTCTGCCCAGTAATTTTGGTACTCAACCATGCTTTAATCCTCAATAGGCTGCCTGTGTATCTATTTGAAACGATCTCCTGCTTGATCTAGTAAAACTACTATGACGTGTGATGCTATCTCTTACCTTCTTGTATGACGCATTACGTTGGCTTACTTTCCATGATATGCTAAATATTTGGAGGATTTAAAGAAATAAGAACAATAATATCATTTTGTGTGCGCATTATAATGTTAAATACAATGGGAATACATTGGAGAGGAATCTGTAATAATTAAGATGAAGTGATCCCAAAGGCAATCGTACGAAGGTAAGGTTACCTTCGAAGAATGCGATACTGTCGGTTAAATTTCACTTGCCTTAGTTACAACTGAACAATAAGTGCAATCAAAAACCATAAAAGAAAGATAATTATGAAATATAAAGCAATTATGCCAAATTTAACCGCAGAAATACAAAAAAAAACAAGTCGCTACGAAAGAATTCCGAAATAGAGTGTACAAATGATTCTTTGAGTCGCGCGGGACTACTTCATGGTCATGTATTTTTATGGTTTTTTCTCCCAAGCATCTCACGCAGTATATTCAGGAAAATTGCCCCAATTTTTAGAAGACCATACAATGTGATCTATCGACAGCAGTAATTAAGCGTTTGGGTATCTGACCGATTGTTGTAAAATAAACATAAACTTATTCAGTACGAAAATTAAAATAGTATTGCTGAATTGGCCATAGTAATTGCCAATTGGAGGATTCTACAAAGAGTATCCTGCCCATGTTTTGTAGATTTATAATAAAGATGAGAGGATACATAATTTGTGATTTGTTCATGAAATAATTCGTTATTATTATAGTTTCGTGGGAAACATCAGTATTAGTAGTTGATTTAGGTGAGGCGACCGACAGATAAGGTCATTTGTGACTTTAGGGCTGGACAGGGATGGAGGAGAGGTGGAGAAAAATCCGGCGTCGGTATTAGCCTACTCTGCCCAGTTTAACTTCCCATTCGACGGACGGCGTACTCACTGAAAGGGCTCTCCACAAAGAGCCTCAAGTAGGGATCTGGATACCATTGAAACATTTTGCATTCTCCAGGAGTTGAACCCGGGCCCTCTGGGTGGGAAACCATTAATTTAGACACTGCACCATCCAGATCTCCCTCGGAAGTGTCCTTTTGGATTTTCACGTGGTTTGTAAAATTTAGATAATGGAAATATAATAATGCTATTAAGCAGCTGCGTACACATCATGGACTTATGTTTACAATCCATATTACATACTATTATACTCTTGACCAGATTTTTTCCTGAATTCGCGCCTGAGATTGGCGTGTGAAGTAGCCAATGATTGACGACAGATTAGGAGTAAAAGATTTCTTGCCCTCCCTCTTAGCATCATCAGTATTTAAATTCTAAGATTGTTTTACTGTAGTCACTCATCCTTGTTTATTGATTGTTAAGTTTCCCTCACCCCCTGATAGTTTATCTGTTTTACGTCCTTCTTAATTTGTCCTCTGCACTTATCTCTTGGTATTCCGTTAAGGGATTTTGGCTTCAGTGTTCCTTTCTATTATATTTCTAAGTACAGCGTTGTGCCTCAACGTGTGTGAAATCCTTCAAGTTCTTCTTTGACGTAGAGTTAGTTCTCCATATCGCCGTCTACCTCTTCTGTTTCACTATATACTTCCTTGTTCCGCACTTTGTCTGTCTATTTAATCTTATGTTCTTCTCCACCACCATGCCTCAAAGGCTTCTCTTCCCTGGTCCACTTTTCCTTTGCTCCATGCCCCTGATCTATAGATCTCATCTACCATATGAATTAGATTACAATTTAACATTGCAAAGATATCAGATATCAAGTATAAGTATTTAGGTGCATGTGTAAGTTAGTCGGTAGTTTGTGTGTTTGCATGTGCGTGGGGTGTAAGAGTTTTTGCATGAATGTATACCATGTTTTGCTTATGGACTGTATAAAGTTGTGGCTTTTGTATGCGGTTTTTTTTCTTAATTACGAGTGGTGCCCTAACATCCCCCGCCTTGTGGCGGCTTGCGGGATATTAAGCACGTGTAGATGAATTTGTTGACGAAAAGTTCGTATGGAGCATGGCGCTTTACGGATGGTTACTCCATCCTAATGATTTCGAAAAGCTTCCAGTGTGACCATTTACCGCAGGCCATAACCGAGGATGAACCAAGGATTGGTGATTTGGATGAGTGCCAAAGCGTAGTCTGTGCAAAAGTATTAATTAAGCATCGATCAGCTTTAGTGATCGCACTTTCCTCTTATGAAATATAAGGGGCATGGAAATATTCCTTTAATATTTTATTCTTGTTTAGCACGGAACGGATTTCGTTTAGTTGGTTTATTTTTTTGGTAGTTCAATAGTATCAAATAATGAGTAAATCAGGACCTCGACTCCAGGACATTGAAAGGTTGGTTAGGTCACGGGCAGTCTTAGCACCACTACGCTCTTTCTTCGGTGTTTTTGGTGGATACAATATGACATTGTACTAGGAGTGTAAAAATAATATCAAAACGAATATTAAGATGCTTAATGTGTTGTAACGGAGCTGATTTTGGCGGCAAGGCAAATTTTATATTTGAGTTGAGTCCCGTCGTGATGTCACGATTTACGGCAAACTCCTGTCATATTGGACCCCACCTGAGCGTCGCTATATGTTCATTTACCGAAATCAACACTCTACAAGGACCAACAAAATAGACATAGGAGTCCTCTACCTTGAGCTACCCTACCTTGCTCGACGAGATGACTCAGAAAGATTACGATATTGTCAGTTGATTTTAGGGGAGGTGTATAAACACAATGGGTTATCGGTTTGAGGGATGGTTTATAGCGGCTCTCAAACTATCCAGTTACCTGTCAATCTTTTAATTCCTCCATAGTTCCTCGGGCCGACATCTTCCATCAGCTGACACAAGTGATTCATCCTCGGATTTACTCTGTGATCCTTCCGCGCTATGTCACCTTCAGTTTTCGTCTTCGGTAAGCTCTCTTGCCTCAGGATGTGTCCAATTAGTTTTCCCTCTTCTTCTTGTAAGTGTCATCAATTTGCATCTCTCTTCACTCATACTTCGACCAACTCGTTCATTTGTTACCGTGTCCATCCATTTTATTTTCATCATTCTTCTAGAGCGCCTAGAGGGCTCTTCAGGTTAATGACTTGGTAACAAGATGGGACGGAGATGAGAGATTACGGTCAAATATTTTTTTTGATGTAGGTGAGTCGGTAGGAGGTAGTTATTATAGTGAAAAAAATACCTACTTAATTAGGAGCAAGCAGAGAGCAGATATTCACAAATGGCGTAATTTATGACAGTTGGATTATAAACAAATTATAGGTTTCGATTGGAGACTTTTGAAATGTGGATGTGAATGATGAAAAAGTTAAAATGGACGGCAGGGCAAAGAAAAACGAACTACATGTATATTCTTATACGCGGGTGATCTGTGACTTTCTAACTGTTTTAGTCTTGCTCGCTCTCTTCGTAACTCAATTCTTCGCCTCTCAATTGCTAGCATAGACCTCGTGCAACATTTTTTTAACAAATCAAACGCATTTTCTCTGAGCCTTATTTAATTCCTTAATTAAATTTTTCTCTCTAGGATCTTAAGAACTTACCACGTATTCCAAATGTGGCTTAACCAAAGTAAAATAACTCTACTTTATCTTTGCATTATGATTCCGTGGGTCCCTTTGGATTCCAGGACAGTCAACAAAACCACCACAGGCGAACCTGGTTGCGTGCGAGTTTCCACCGTGGTGCGTTGAGGCGAGTCGGAGGGAGGGGGATGGCATTATTTGAACATGTTGTCTTGAATGGCTGTCTGTCTCTCACATTTTGGCGGCCGTTCGTCGGGCATCCTGCCCGGGAACGCCCTCGTCCGCTCTCCCGGTTGTTCAGATTTTGCGAGGGCGTCTCGGCTCGTCTGGTCAAAGTTTGAACACGTTATTCGATATTAAGAGTCAGCTCCACCACAGACAGAATTAACCCGTCACAAAAGTTGTCGGAGAGTCTCTCAAAACACAGAAGCACATAATAAAAAAAACATACGCACGATATATTTCGGAAAAATATAAATTTATGTAAACACGTACATGCGTGTGTGGATACTACAGTTAATTATGTATGAATGTATACTTTTTTCGTCTTTTAAAACAGATAATACGTAAGTTGCGAGAAAAAATTAATTTTACTCCCAAAATATTCAGTGATGAAATATGCCAAAAATAAATTCTTACACTGTGGCTTTGCCAATTAGTTTTTCCACGTATTCACTCTACTTCCCTAAATATTACTAAGTAACGTTAGTTAAATTTTGTTTTTTTATCCCAACAGCTGGTATTGTTTTTTTCCTTTGTGTCCCCTCTGTATTACATTTTCTTTGTCCCCCTTCTACATTACATTTTCTCAAATTGGACACCAATATATCCCCACCAATGATTTTTCCGTCTATACTCATGCAATACTTTTCAAACCCAACTTCGAGAATCAAGTGACGTTCTAGATTTAGTATATTGCTAAATATTGTCCAATTCTCTCATATTTCTCATCCTAACTGACATGCTCTTTTCATATCCTTTAATCCATGCACCCTTTATGTATCAACATATTCCTCTCTATTCATTTCCTCTCATTTATATCAACTTTCATTTCACTCATTGAATTTTGTCTCTTCGATTTCAGCATTCTCTTCCTTTTTAAATACACCTCCACTTCATTCCCACTTTTCCATCATCCACGACAGAGTTCCCATCCTATACCATATTAGATGTTCTTTCCTTGCTTGCCCTATTAAGAAAATACACTTTTACTTTTCTAATTTAGATATTTAGCCCGTCTCAAAACATACCACTACTTCGAAGGGGGTGAGAATGAGGTTGAAACACTCCAATAAAACACTGGCATATTCCTGTCGCTTTTACTCAGTGCCAAAAAATTGCTTAGGCCTCCACTTTTACAAGTCTGTCTGTTATTTTCTTATAAAATTATCAAAAGCCTGGAACCTTGATGATTCGAAACAGTATCACTTTTTTAAGGCAGTCAAAAATTGTCATTCCAATTATTTTGCGACTTAATTCGTATTAGAAAACAATGGGTTTCCACAGGGATCAATAGCGAAAAGGAGAGTAAATACCGTAATAAATCCACGTTTAAATTAATTGTTTTCCGATATCTGAGCGACGTACGAAAAAGGTTTAACAGGATTAAAATATTTAATCTATTGTGTTAACTGCATTTTTGTCCTAAAGCCATGTGCATAGCTAAATTATTTCACATATTAAAGAGTGAATATAAATTTTTCTATGCATAATCTTTTCGGTTTTTCCTAAAGAAAATCAAATAATAAATTAAATAATAAAAAATAATATAATAAAATAATTATAAATAATCAAATAATAAAAAATTAAAATGTGAATATAGTACCCTTGTATTGAAAGGCCATCTATGCCTCTAAGAAATTTCAAGTGGCCTCAACTGTTGGTCACTTCTCCTACTGCTACTACTACTAGCCCATTGTATGTATTAATTGGCATAAGAGCGGAACGAACAGACAAACAGTATGTACGAGCATGTTATATTTTTGCCTAAAAATTTCTGGTTATATTCATACGTATTGAGGGACTTAGATGAAGTTCGTTCGTCGCTAGGTAAGTCATGGACACACAATCATGTGCATTTCATAAAGACGCAGTTCAAACAATCTTACTTCATTTCGCTGCAAGGAAAATATATTTAACTTCACTTTGTTCACTGTATTTGTATAAGTTGAGTAATCAATTTTTAAAACTTTTTCGGAAATGCAAATGCACGCTGTTTCCGTATTGAATTTAATTTCAATTTAAAATAAATTTTCGTCAGGAATAAGATAATTTTATGTATATTTTTACGAAAAAAAGTCAAGAATAAATTAATAAACAGAAATTTAGAGTATTTTGATTGGATTATATATATTATATATATAGAATGAATGGAGGTGGAATGTATGAGGAATTGAAGGAGAGTACAATAAAGGGTAAAATAGTGGGTCACGGTAGTCCAGGTGTAGAGCGTTGGACTACTGACCGGAGGGTCCGGGTTTCATTCAATGTAGTTATGACAAGTCTGTGCCCTTCCCAAACCTACCTAATACGGTAGAGTATGAATTATAGTAATGAAACCTTCTGGACAACGCCGCGATCAGGAAACGTAAACGCAGTTCGTAAATATAATAACTTCATAGTGAAAACGATATTCATTTGTTGTTTTTATGACTGTTGCTTCGTAATTTCATATTGGTGAGATTGCCATTGATTCGGTTTTTTGTCCTTTGCGTTGTATTTTTTAAGGATTTGTATTCCTTCTTTAATGCTTACTTTGATTTTATATTGTTGCATATTAACTCATGTAAATTTTATTCATTTTTATATTTTATCCTAATAAATTACCCGTAATTGAGCGGGTTTGTTTACTAACACGCGAATTTGAGGAAGTTTGCCAGTTCTTATGACGATAAATACGCCACGAACCTTGAACCTGTACAATGCTGTGTTTATTCATACTATGTTTATTCATACAATATTTGCACTGTATTTAAGAGATCAAAGGGATGACCTAGAACTAGTCGAACTTATTTTAAATCTTAATGCTCGTCTTTACGTTCTCCATTAGTATGGATGATATGACATTATTATTCGATGAAATATTTCTCTATCAGTTGTTAGGTGTCCATAGGTGCCTATGTAAAATTAGTTATTTTCAAGTGGATATATTACGAAAAAACAGGAGGTTAGGTTTATTTTTCAAAATTATATACGATAAACAATAGTGTTAGTGCATGTAAATCAAGTTTTGTGAAACTGACATCTAATTTCAATAACGGGTGAACCTCCATATTCCCTTCATAGTAAAACGCAAGCAGCTAAGGGGTAGGAACCGGTCTCCCTACCCTTGAATGTGAGCATATTTACCTGACAATGAGTTTAGTAACAGAAGGGGGGATTGTTTGAAGCGGGCCGAAAATATTTCTCTTAGGTAGCTAACTACGGAGCTGCGTGGTACCATTACGATCGTGCCAAGAGTTTTTTGTTGCGATCGAAACGCTCCCAACAATACCTTCTCTCGCAGGTTCTGACGTTATTCCTTGGTTACCTAATAGGAATTATTTCCAATGATTTCAAACAAACCTCTCTCTCGGGTTGATCTCCACCCTCACCGATGGAGCCGACCTTCAAGTCGAAGGCTGTGGTTTCGTTTGTGAGGGGGAAGCGGCGGCGGTAGCGGGATACCCGCGCTCCGTCTCTCTGGGAACCCGCAATTGTGATGCCCTCATAACTAACTCCCGCTGCGCGTGACGACCCCCGTAGGGGCGGTGGCGGTGGGTGGGCGGGGTAAGAGGGTTCGGGAACTCGACACGGGAATGAATACAAACGAAGGGATAATTTAAAACGTCTCCGATCACTTGGAAACGACGCGGAATTCAGATCAACCGGGCACAACCACCTTGAGGCTTATATTCTGCTTTGAGGCAAGCACGTATCCCCGCGAGAGAAAGCACGATTTTCTGTCGCGCTCGCTGACCAATTTGGTATCGCGGCTGGATGATCCCAAATCGGGAAAAAGGAACGATAGGCATGGACTAATACGTATCCACGGACGGGAGTTGAATGAATGTGTTGGCCGGTGGGGACGTGTGTGGGGATAAGGGGGGGGAAGGGGAGAAGCAAATTACGGGTTGGAAGCGGGGAGGGGGGAAGACAGAAAGAGAAGTGAGGGAACGAGAGTGGGAGGGTGGGGGAGGAAGTGGAGTGGGAGGAACGCCAGGGGGAAGAGAACTTACAGGCTCCGTTAGTGCGTGAGTGTGGGTTTGTGGGCAAGGCTCTTTATCACCCGAGTATTGTGGAAATGTTCGGGCGAAAAAGTTTTGGAGGAAATATTGAGCGACAAAGTTGAGGAGAGGTCATTTCGCCTTCTTAGTGGGAGACCCCACCTTGAATATACGTCGAGAAATAGGCTGTTATCGTGGGTGGAAGGACTTAATGTCTGAATTGAACAAGGTACAGAAGAATGCTGCCCGTTTCGCAAAACATCGTCATGAAGCAACAGAATGTGTTGCACCCCTATTGGAAATGTTGGGTTGAAATCCATTGGATGAACGGTGATAACGCGCATGCGTAGGATAATTAATGAATAGAGCGTCGGACTACCGAACGGAGGGCCAGGGTTCGATTCTCGGGCAAGCTTCTCAGGGCACTTGCAGCTCCACCCAAGCTACAGGTACGTGTATATACGAGGGTCATCCGGAAAGTAGTACCCGTTCGTGCCGCATGAAGTGCTGACGACGCGAGTAGCCGCTGGACGAGGTCAGATAGCTTCAGTGGCTTGTCTGCCTTCTCTGAGCCAAGTTGCGTGACGCTAGCATTGCCTGTGTTGTTTCTGTGATTGTTTACAATGTTTAAAAAAATTGAGAACGCCGCCAGTTGTGAAGTGAGGGCAGTGATTAAATTCCTCAATGCAAGAAACGTTCGCCCATGTGATATTCATCGCCAATTAAAGGAGGTGTATGGAGACAATGTAATGGACGAGTCGTCTGTTCGGCGGTGGTGTCGCAACTTCAACATGGGGAGGGGGAACACACACGACGATGAGCGTTCGGAGAGACCGTCTGTCATTACAGACCAACTGGTGAGCTCAGTTGACGAATTCGTGAGGAACGATCGGCGCGTCACAATTGATGACATCTGTGAGCATTTTCCCAATGTTTCTCGAACAATTGTTCATGAAATTGTTAAACACCATCTGCATTATGCAAAAATTTGTGCAAGATGGGTCCCTCGCGTATCTCAATGAGCTGGCGGCGAAGGACTATGCAGCAGGAATACAGAAACTTGTCACACGTTATGACAAATGCCTTAATTTGCTTGGAGATTATGTTGAGAAGTAGTTTAAAGTATCCTCTTTCAAATAAATTTTTTTATGTTTGTTAATATTTACTTTTGTGTCTTTATTTCACGAACGGGTACTACTTTCCGGATGACCCTCGTACAATATACTAAAACATGGGGAATAATTTCAACCCTGAATGCTTTCGAAGGCGACGAGAATATGACAGGTATATTGATTGCCAATGTAAAGGAATCATTTTATTTCTCGCGCACTTCGTGACTACGACAGAAGGGACAACACGTTTGCACTACCCGTAAATAGCATAATGAGGAATTCCAATAATTAACGAGTGCAGTAATGACTGAGACCTAAAAACTCCCTTCCACACACCCTTGTGGAAGCTTGTAGGTCAAAATGTAGATGTAATGCGTACCCACGTCGATCTCTCTCTCTCTCTCCCTCTCCTACCAGCGTATAATTCGGCCTTCTCGGGGATGATGGAGATGCCTGCGGCGGACGGAGAAGAAGGAGGTAGGGACGACCCCCTGGGCGCCGAAATAAGCGCCAGCCCTTCTGCTTCGCGGGGGTCTCCCGAGGTTTCCCCCCGGGGTGCCGAACGGGAGGAGAAAGAAAACCAAAAAGAGGATTTGTAACTATGTGTGTGTGTGTGTGGAGGTGCAGAGGGAGGGCGGGATGTTGGGAGAAAATAACTAATCGCCCTCACCTGCCTGCGGATCTCCCCAGTCGAAAAGGTAGAGACAGTGGTGGAGTGGGCATTAAATCCATGGAGATGTAACGCGAGATAACTCGAGTGGTCCCTTAGATCATTGGCTTCGAGATATAAGGGAGGCTTTCTTCTCTGAGTTTCGGCCCCCGGGACGTGAATTAATGTTTGAGCTAGTGTTCCTCCTACCCTCCTCCGGTGCATGGAGATCAGCGCCCTCCCCTCCCCCGAAGGCCTACAGTCGGAACGAACGAACGAACGATGAAAGCTCTCTTGCTCCGGGTCGTAAATTTACAATACTGCATGTCTCCGCCTCAAGGGACTCCAATCTCAGGGCTGCAACTTAATTCACAAGTCTCTTGAAATCAATGTAAGCTGCATAAAAAACATTTCTCATGTTTATACAAACAATGGTTATGAGGTTTTTTAGGAAGAGGAAAGCTAAATTAAACGTCAAAATTGGAAGGAAAAAACTAGAGTAGGTGGTACCATTTTTGTATCTTGAAAGTGTTTTGAACCAAGATGGTTACAGCAGTAGAGATAATGAAAGAATTGATTTATTAGAAAAATTATCTTTCTCATGAAGGAGGGAATTGATGACAGGAAATTTAAGGAAATATTAGAGAAACTAAGGTATGGAGTGTGGTTTTGTACAGCTCGGAAATTTGGTCGTTGAAGTAATCTTATAGGCGTAGATCGAAAGCTTTTGAGATGTGGGTGAGGAGAAGAATAGAAAAGGTAAAATGGACGGATAGGAAATCAACCGAAGAAGAAGGCCCAGCCATGATTGGGGAGGATAGAACGTTGTTGGATGGGGTCCAAAGAAGGTAGTAGGAAAGATGAATGCGCAGGACTTTGATGAGCGATGATATGTTGAAGGCATTGATAGAGGGGAGAACGAAAGGCAGGCGAGTAAGGAATAGCTAGGAATAAAACTTAGAAATAAGCTAGGAGTATGATAGGCATGTCGGAAGGAATGAACGGAGATTTAATCCGGAATTGAAGAACATTTTCTTGTACTCTGGGGTATCTAGTTTTTTCATGTTAGGCAAAGCTAAGAGATTTAGCCATGCACAGTCGGTGCAAATGCAAAACCTACCTAAACGGTAAACTACTAATGATGACATTTATGTACGAGTGCGTTTTTATATATTTACTACTGACTGTCACGTGTTAAATGCCGGAGCAGGTTTATTGTAATTCGTAAATGTGGCGTTGTAGTGTTCCCTTGAGCGCTGAGATACTGACCGGAAGGTCCGGTTTCAATTCCCGGAAATGCCTCAAGGCACCTTCAGCTTTACCTAAGCTGCATGATCTTTCGGGTACCAGATCACGCCGGGGAAACATAGGCTGTAGAAGGAAAGAAATTGGCCCCCTTTTCCTTATGTGTGATTTCATCCGCCGTTTGGCTCAGGATTGGGTGAGCTCTAGCTTCACCTTTCGGAGCGATGACAGTGATGTTTCATGCTCTGCTCTAGAAAACCATTATACTCGTAAGTTTGTTTGTTAATTTTTAGAATCAGTATTGCTCCCACCTCGTCCATGACTACTCTAGTAATGCAGTTTTTTATCGTCAATTTTTATATTAAAAGTCTTCTGAAGATATTAAGCCCTTTAGGTGTTGATGAAATAATATGCAGTAATATTTGTACAAATAGCTTGATCAAATCTCAAGGGAAAATCTATCATGGGCGGTAGGTATCATGAAAACGTCGTCTAGATGAAATTTAATAGACTTAAATAATACATAGTAGAAGTTATTAATCCAACTGTGGGTGTAGGTAAATTAATCTCTTCGATAGATTTCCTAAAATGTTTAAATACATCGGCAGGGATATCAGGCATCATACAGGGCAGGGCTGTGCATAGGTAATATTTAAATATCGTGCGTGATAATCACCCTAAAAATCAAGTATAATCCTCACCCTGTTAACATAAACACAGATGGTAAGCAAAAGGTGTAGGTACTAATCGACGGTGAAAAACCTCTTTTAGAATATTTTCTCGAAAATGAGTTTATTAAATAGCATGGGAACGAATAGTTTGTGGAAAACATATTTTAATTATTATTATTTTATTTGAATAAAGCTTAGGAATACGGAGAATGTTCGAGGCGTTTGTTTTCCTCCCTTCATGCGCATATTTATTTTAATATATTTTTTTAATTTTTTATATTATTTTGGCCTGCAAAGCAATATGTTAGCAGACGAAACAATGTAAAATATCACCATCATATCCGCAGTTTGAACTTGGTTATGCAATTGGAATTGAAAATTTGTAGAATCAAATAAATTGATTTTAGAATGCTTGACATTTGGTTCGTTGGAACTTGAAACGGGGAGAAGCGGTAAAAAAAATCTTGCGCCCCAAAATTCTCGGCTTCCAATGACTTTGCCATGTTGTTGATGACATTCTATACATTTTGTAATCCTTCAGCTATAATAATGTCTTTATCTTCAATCTTCCTCTTTCGGAATGCTTTTAATTTGCCTCCGAAAGTTCACTCTAGCGTGGGAGAACCTAATGCCCATGACAAAGTATCAGGCCGTTTTGAAATCGCGGAGTTGAGTGAAAGAAATACTTTAAAGGGCACTTCCTCCATGCAGTGAAAGCATAAATGAGTATAATTAGTTCCGATCTCTTCAAGAAGGGTTCAATTGTCTCCATTAATTAGTAGGTTGATTTTATTTAAATGAAGACAGGAGAATTAATCTCAAAATCAGTAACACTCTCCCATAAATTACTGACTCTTCCAATGATCCTAAGCAGACACTTAATGGTATACTAGTAGTATGTTATAGAGTATTTCATGCTGGAAAATTCAATTAAGAATAATTTTCTAAAAAACATTCAAATCTCCTAGTAAATTCCAATTCAAATTCTCCACTCAAATCTCCAACTGGAACAGTGCTCCATTTAATTCATCGTCACATTAGTTATGTCGCGATAAAAAGCGCTCCATGCTCTGGGGCCAAAGAAATATTCCATTAGCTAAAGGAAAAGCTAATTGCTTTGGTAATTTCATATTTTTGGAATATTTGCGCTTCGAAGGACTTGAAAGAGTCGTACGCTCGGTTTTTAATTAGTTTCCGCCATCAATCCTCAACGATGTGCCACGAGTAGATGAGCTAATTTAAAATTTGTTAATTCAATTAATGTAAATAACTTTTTAAATAAAAAAATATATATATATACTACCTTGATCAAAAAGTTCCCGGAATAACCACCGTGTGGCGCTCCCATCGTTCCGATTTGAGTTCTGTTTTTTTGTTAAATTGGTACATCTGTTGTTGATATTCCCTTTAAATCTTAGTGTCATAACTTGACATTTGCAAAAGTTACGTAGCCAAGAGTACATCTATCTCTGTGTGTGTTGGCGATTTTTTACAATTGCAGAAATGGATTTAAATTTGCAACAACGAACTTGTATTAAATTTTGCGTAAAAAACGGATTTAGTGGCGCACGGACGTTGGAAATGTTGGAAAAGTGTTTCGGCAACGATTCTCTAAAAAAACGGTCGTTTACCAGTGGCACGAGCGGTTCAGAAGTGGTCGTGAGTCAATCGAAGATGATGAACGCAGTGGCAGACCATCGACATCGAAAGTCGGTGAAAAAATTGATAAAGTAAAAGAAATGTTGTTCAATAACCGCAAATTAACCATCAGAGAAATAGCGGAGGACTTGAACATTGCCTATGGATCCGCCCAAGACATTGTGGTTAATGATTTGGGTTTCCGTCGTGTAGCAGCAAAGTTGGTGCCGAAAGACCTCAATTTCATGCAAAAAAGAGACCGTGTTGACGTCGCAAAAGACATGATTTGCGAGGCTGAATCCGATCCCACATTCATCAAAAGGATCATTACTGGAGACGAGACGTGGGTTTATGAGTACGACACGCAATCCAGACATCAGGCAAGTGAATGGCGTTCACCAAATGAGCCGAGACCAAAAAAACCACGTCGTTTTCAGTCAAAAAAGAAGGCAATGCTGACGGTTTTCATGGATTACAACGGTGTAGTGCATCATGAATTTTTGCCAGAAGGCCAGACAGTAAACAAAGAGTATTATTTGGGCGTTATGAGACGTTTGCGTGAAGCAATTCGCCGAAAGAGACCAGAAATGTGGGCAGAAAACTCGTGGATTTTGCACCATGATAACGCACCGTCGCACAGTGCTATCATTATTCGTAATTTTTTGACGAAAAATGCAACAAATACCATCCAACAGCCACCGAATTCACCTGATTTGGCTCCCTGTGACTTCTTTCTGTTCAATCGAGTTAAAAAACCATTACGGGGAACGCGTTTTAGCAGCCGAGAGGAAGTAATGGAAAAATCGCAGGAAGCACTGATGGACATACCGAAAACCGAATATAAAAAATGTTTCGAGGATTGGATCAAGCGCTGGCATAAGTGTGTTGCAGTCGATGGGGATTACTTTGAAGGGGACAATATAGATTTAGATGAATAAACTTGTATTTTTAATTTTCTGAATAAATTCCGGGAAATTTTTGATCAAGGTAGTATATAAATATTTAAAAAAATTAAAATACAATTTTCTTAATTTAAAACAATCGTTTAATCAAAAGTATTTCATGAATACGAATTATTTCTCGATAAAAAAATTTGGGATGAGCGTGTGGACACTGACATTTTTAAAGTAGCAATAATGTAGAATGTTTTTGATGAAACAAAATTTCGGAAAAAAATTCAAGACAAATTCTTAATTTCATGTTAGCATAATAAATGGAAAGTTCCCCGTGCAAATAAAATATTCGCCGTCGGGCGACTATTAGGGTGGCCAATCTGTGCCGAGGTGTCAAGGATATTTTTTCTCCTTCGATGAATGTCACTCAGAGAACTACTAATTTAAGAACGCTGCCGCAGTTATTAGTCTGCTGAGGACAAGCATAAAAAAACATCTTGGGACGCGACATTAGGCTCTCCCACCTTGATGCCCTTTAGATAGATCCCCTTAGTGCTGAATTTTAGGACCCACCAACGTTAAAAATTCATTCCTCTGTCAACGATCGCTGCCGCCCATAATGTAACCATAAGCATATTAATCATCTCGAAGGTTGATTTTAATAGGGTAGGGTAGAGCACGCTCCGAACTAAAGGTGAGTAAAATTTACGTGGCTATGGACAGAAGGTGAGCTCCTTCTCAAACGCCACTATTCGGTTTTCGACTGATTTCTACGATCTGGTGTGATCAAGTTTTAAGATATTTTAATATTTTACTCAAGACTGGGGTTAGGTAGGAAGATAAATTTGTACTTATAATATGCGGGAACTCTCTATCAAAGCGATACATTGATGACACCACCGCGCAGTGCACTGGGTTTGCATAGCTGGCGCTAAGATTAAGAAGCTCTTTCAATTCTTAAAAGTCGCCTTGTGTGCAAGGACACCTTCGCCTTTTTAGCGATGGCAAATTGTAGAATATTTTGGTCTTATTTGATAGCAGTATGATTGAAATTGAGTTAGGAAATTGTTTCAAAATAAATATTTTATTATTAGGCAACATTGAGTTCGTTGAGGGAGATCGCAGACTCGAGATCTACTTAAAAATCGGAGCTCGTCTTAACTCTTTAATAAAGAGTCTGTGCTGAACAATTTCCTGAGTATTAGATGAAAGCGAAAGGAATGACGAAAACTGGTGGTTGTTAATAATGATAAGTTAAATACGCAATATGATATTGGTTATAGTACAGACAAGACCAACTGATGATATATTCCGCACCCGATAAAGTGATTCTTACAACAAAGAAAGCAAAAGTGTGTTTTTCTTTAAAAACTACGCATACTATATGATGTTTTATCTTTGGTACCAAAACAGTACGTTTACCATATTGCCAATAATCTGGCGTTGATGTTGTATTCGCCTACCCTAACGACGCATGTAGCACTATTTTTATTTTTTCCAATATTAATATTAAGGATTATAGTGATTGTACGTATCTGAACGCTTTTGGGCAAGTTTCCCTTCTTTTTTTAGCAAAAAATTGGGGTATATTTTTCACTATTTCAAGTGCTTTGTTAAATCACTGTGCACGTACTAATAAACTGCCAATTTTCATGTTATCTTCAAAAATGTATGTAAGCATTTTTGAATGAATTCGGTTTTTACACAGCCATTTTTGGTTGCTGTAAATCATGAATAATTAATTAAGTAATCATGTAACATGCTCAGGTGGTTCTTTTTTAAGTGCCTGTTAAACAGTATTTTCTTTTACTCCGGTAGTCGGGTCAGATGGGTGTCCGTCGACGGGGGGATGTTTTGAAAGTGTTGTTTGTCATTTAGTACGCGGGAAAACACCTGTTCCGAACCACAGACCAAGATCAAATGACGTGAGTGAGACTTGACCACGATCATTTCTTCGACGCTCGTGTTTTCCCCTGTTATAAGGAATAAACAACACTTTCTACACATTTTCTCCACGATGGGCACTCAGCTGATTTAAGTACCGGTATATTGATCGAACTCTGCTAGTCAATAGAACAACAGTCGTCCTCCACGTAGGACTGTAGAACATTATCGCTTGGTAAAGACGTAAGGGAAGTGGGGACTTGTTATTTCGCTTTAAATAGACCCAAATCAAATAAAAAAGTATTGGTTCAAAAGTATAATTAGTAAAATAAATGTTTTCCACCAAGAAAATGTATACTTGTGTAATGAAGATATCTCTGAATATATTAATAGATTAGGAAATGTTAAATAACAATTAGCGTATATTCAAGATACTTGGTTGGTTTTGGTTGAAAGATTTTGGTTGAAAAGCATTAAAGAAATGAAGATTTAACGATAGTACGGAATTAATGGTTGAGTTCAGAGCGTTCAGTAACAGATACGAGTGTCCCCGGTTCGAATCCCATACGTTGCACATGATTCCCTGAAAATAAATCTAAAATATCCAAGTATTACGATTTTCTGGCTAATTGCATTTCGTATGAAACCAAGTGGTGGCGTAGAGAAAGGACTTGACCTCCATACCCTGAATATGTCAACTTTGCACAGATCCTTAGTCTTGAGTGAAACCTACCCTCGCCACTCAGAACCTACCTTAGGGGGAATTTTGTGGTAAATAAGGTTTCCCGCCTCAATTTGGTCAATTATTTGTAGTTGAAATCATACGTATCTTGTATCTGCCGTTCTAGTTACGAATTCAAACACAGAAAAAAAGACGGTAGTATTCGAAACTTTCTTTCGCAAATAGCTGAGAGAAGCGGAGACGCAGTCTATGAATTCTTATGTACTCAAAGGCCGCGGACGCGGAGATTGTGTCCTTGTTAGTTCTTAGCTGTCATACCTTTGAGAGTAATTGGATCACAGTATTGTGTTTTTTTTGGTCCACGGATGAATAGATTGATGACATTTTTAAATGATTTCATTTATTCCATTTATTCCATTTGCACATGGCCTATCACAAAATAAGTAAAATGAATTTAGAAAAAATATTGTAGATCGAAGTACATATTACTAAATATTCTTCGAATTAGCACCCTTGTGTGCATCGACAAACTTATGTAAGCGCCTATGCCATTCGGAGTATGCTTCATGGAAGATGTCGATGGGAACCTCGTCACAGCATTTTTGACGTTATCCAGCGTTCCAAAATGGTTGCCTATCAAGCTCCTTTTTATTCTTGGGAACAAATAGAAGTCTAGCGGTGCCACATCGGGGTTGCAGGGCAGCTGGGGCAGCGATACCGCCTAGTGCTTTGCCAGGTGGTACTCGGTCGCGAGGAAGGCGCTGTGGGACGGCTCGTTGTTTTGGTGCAGTCTCCAGTTTGAGAAGATCTCCTTCTGGACTCGTTACACTACATATTTTCCCCAGACTTTCGCGTAAAACTTTCTCCTTACAGTCTAAAGTTGAGGCACAAACTCTTTGTGGATAACGCCTTTTGAGTCGAAAAGACGATTAGCATAATCATACTTATTTTTTTAGCGACCCAGTAAATCGCGGCGTTCGGGATTTCTCTGCGTTGTAATTTTCAACGGAGAACAGTATATGAAGCATCGGAAGGTACTAACGTTGAGAAAGTCCGAAATACAGCGTTGAAAATAGTTGAATTGGAAAAATATTCAAAACCCCACTTAAAAGATTCTAGTCCGGAAAGATGAAGGCATGCACGGATTACTCTTTGAGTTTCAGTTGTTCACTTAACATTCATTATGTATCGATTGTATGTGCGTGACAGTAATTACCTTATACCTAAAACCATTCTAAAAAGAAGCACTCATGAAAGAAATAAGGCGCTCTCCTACGGCTAAAAATTTGCTAAGTTGAGATATCAACCGAGGAAATCTAACTGACCTTATGAATCTTGCATTAGAAGAGGGAAGGAAGAGATCGAATTCAGGAAGTAATTGGATTGTGCAAACGAGCGCAGATAAAAAAGATTGGTTCAAATGAGTTTCCTTTCCTTTCTCGGCCCATTTCACTGCTACGCTACGAGTATAATTTCTAGCTATAGTTTGATTTTATTAACTCCTGCATGCAAAATATTAATTCTATGTACACACGCTTAGAAATTTCACGTGGGAGCTCAGTGATAAGGGTATTGGGCAACTTCCCAGAGCGTCCCGGGTTCATATCTGGCCCTGAAAATCCTTGGCTAAAACTACAACTCATCACAAGAACTTCCTGAGAAACGGTATCCGGCAAGGGGAAAGGAACTAGACTTCATCCCCTTATCCATACCCTCTGATTTCCACTCGCCGCAGAGTTTATTGCCTGGTGACCCCTATCCTCACCTCCTAGACCGACCTTCGGGCTGAAGAGTGTGGTGTCTGCTTTGATATGCCTACGAACGACTCTCAGAAGCCGTGTTTATGGGAATTCCGGTCTAATTTCCTTTCGAGGATGAATTTTTTTAATAATCGATAGTAAAAAAACACTTGGACTACGGTATTACACCAACGTGTATTGAATCACGAAAAAAAAAGCAGAGGGAAAGCGCTGGTTTTAGTGTCCGCGTTTGAATAAATGAATAAATAATCACCATTCAATTTCACTCTTGCTTGACGTCGAAGAAATGATTAAAAATAGAATCAGGTGCTTCAGTGTCATGGGTGTATATTTTCTTTTGTATCCTTGTTATGCTGCAAGAATCCAGCTCAAGACCAAGTTTTAAGCGGCTGAATGTCCTTAACGAGCGACTGGCAATTGGGACTCATTACAATTGAAAATTGTTTCCTGAATGAAGTCGCTGCGTTAGCGAAAATTGATGTCCAAAAGAGAATAACAGATCTCTTAATATATGCATACGTATAGGGTAGATTTATATGTTTTCACATCCAAGTACGTTTAAAATAATTGAGGGCAAAGAAACAGCAGTTCCACAATAATATTTATTGAAATAAGTCCGTGGCGTCGAAGCTAGACATCATCATCAGCTGACAAGATAAATTCGAAAAGTTTCTTATACATCCCAGCAGTTGATTCTCCCTACCGTTATCTTTTATTATAATGTGATATTTTTGTGTTTATTTTCCCTTCGACATGAAGAAATTCCAGCTAATACATGTATGTAGTAAAATTTCGTCGTAATCGAATAATCCTCTCCAGCAGTGATACCGTTGCATCAATTTTTTACTTGAAATAGTTGTTAGCATTTTCTTCTTCAGAGCACGGTTATTTACTCGACCGTACTTTTTTAAAATTAGAATTTTCTCCTTAAAAAGGAACATTTTCATCATTATTTAAGCATTCATTACAGCCCGAGGTAAAATTGGCAACTCCAGTACAAAGTGAATATGATTTTGCTATTAACTTCTCTACGAAGCCATTCGTTAAATCATCAATTTTATGTGTGTTTGATGAAATAAAATTCTTGGCTTAAAACGTTGCCATAGTTGGAGTTGATTTAATCTATGTAATGCTTCTTTCGTCCTGTTCCTGATCAAAGTCTGCTTCGGAAAAAATCGCAGTTCGATCAAACGCAGATGAAGAAATTATTTTTGCATATTTAACGAATCGTGTGAATAAAAGAACACTCCCTTAGCGATGGAGAAATATATTTGTGAGGTGACGTGTTATTTGTCATCATCCTTAAGAATCAATGAATAATTATTGAGTGTAAGGCAATCAAAATGAATGCTGTAGAATGATAAAAGATCCTATATGACATGTTTGGAAGTTCATTTCTTCTTATTTTCGTTAGCCCCGATGAAAATATTTCCAATTGAAAATGTTAAAATATATGTTTCAATAATAAGATATGAAAAAATCTAGATTTATGTACAAAATAAATTAATATTTGAAATCTTTTCTGAAAACGTACGAAATGGCTTAAATCATGTATCACTCATTTGAGATTGCTATAGGCGGCGGAGTCGAAAGCCAGGATGGGATCGAATACGATATATCGGATCGGATTTTTGTTGGATTTTTGGCTGATGTCGAGTCTTGCTTCTCAAGGCGAGACTCGAGAGAGTGGACGAAGGAGAAAATTTAATTTAATGCACATATTTTAAGATTGTTTTTTAATTTACGGGGTTGGACATGTCTCAGCTGTATTACATCCAGTGCCCTCTCCGCCAAGGCGGCCCTCATTATTCCAACTGCATATCAGCGGCCGGGCTTAATTAAATGGTGACAAGCTATTGGTCCACAAGCTAAGCATCCTACCTAAGGGACGCCACTCTTTGAATGCTCCCCACTCATCACAACAGAGGTAACTGGACTCTAAGAGAAACATCCTCCCGTCTTTCTCCACATTTCACCAGAAGAATCAGATGCGTACATTCGGCGTAAGAGGGCGGAGCGAGTGGCATCGTTAGCTTTTCTCACGAAAGGCTTATAATTTTCACTGAATCCTGAATTATTGGATGTCTGAAAGGTGGATTCCTGCCTTTTAAAACATACGCATACTCTTAAAGCCAATCCCTTTGGAAGTAGACAACTGCTAAGTACAGCGCTGCTATGTTACAGGCTCCCTCTTGCTAATAACTTCTATCCTTGCTTAGATACTTTTTAGCCGTCAGTCTTATTCATACACTCTCTTCCGTTACTAAACCTTCTATTATCTCTTGAATTGAGAGATTTCTCGAACATATTCACCCGCGTCTATTTTGGTGTACTCTTCCCTCTCTCAAAATATTTACTCCTTTCTCATAGACAAGCCATAACCTGTCCAATAAATACGCGAACTGAGGTCATAAAAACTTTATTTTGCAAAATTTGGTCTACATCGATTTTGTCTCCTTCAAAATTTTCTCCATTCGTTGCTATACACTTATTCCATCTTCTTTTCCACTTTTTAAAGCACGCTTGGAAGTCCTCGGCAGTTAAGCTTTTTAGTTTTCTCATCGTTTCTTGCTTAATTGTGTCCACATCTTCCCAGTGATGTCCCCTCATCACATTTTTGCGTTTTAGGAATAGGAAAAAGTCGTAGGGGGCGAGATCTGGCGAATAAGGAGGATGATCAAGGATGGTGATTGAATATTTTTCCAGAAACTGGCGAACAATCAATGCTGAACGTGCATGTGCATTGCTATGTTGAAGGATTCATCCGTCATGTTCGGTTAAAATAGTGTGCCCTGTTGATTTTCCTAGATTCAGTTCATCAGCTATCATCCGGACCGTTTTTCGACGATCGGTACATCTACATAATACCCCGTAAGCCGCCGAAAAGGCGTGTGGCGGGGGAAAGGACAAGGGACCGCACACTATCAATGTTTTCGTCAACACAGGTGGTTGAAGGTCGTCCCGGCCTTGCATCATCCGCGGCGTCTTGTCGGCCATCTTTAAAATGCTAAATTCACTTGAAAACGGATGTTTTCTTCACAGCATTATAACCGTAAACAGCTGTCAACATTTCAGTAATTTCTTGATAACTTCAACCGCACTTCAACAAAAAACTTGATGTTTATTCGTTGCTTCGTGATTTCGTCAATTTCCATTTTAGACAAACAGTAAAAACAAGGACAACAGAAACTAACATAACTGGCACCATACGCACAGCTCGACGATCCGCCAAGCAGAGACGGCTCATTGGGTCTCAGGCAACTAGCGCCGCTAGTGGGTGGGGCTATGGTCCACGTCATGGCCGCCAGATTGCACCAGTTCGCGTATTTATTGCACAGATAGCGTATGCTCGTTAGATAGACTGCCATCTGTTCTACCAACATGGTCACGAAAGCGTAGAAAACTTCTTTCCAACCTGTCAGTTACCCGTGAATCCAGTCAACATTCTTTTACTAACCACGCACCCTACCTGTCCTTTGTTTAGCATTAACGATCCTCAAGAACCAAATACGCAAATATTTCATTCGACATTTCCATTTAGATACCCGGCCGTGCACATATTTTTACTTCCGCGCAGTAATATTAGGACGATTACAATTTCACACGCTACCATTTTTGTTGCCTTAGGCAAACATTCATTCAGACGGTACATTTTCACCCGACTGCACAGAAGGGAGATTGATGTTCTCAGGGCGCATGTATGCGTTTTTCTTTATTCCGGCGTAGCAACCAAACGGCTGAGCTGATTTCGATTAATTAGGTTTCCTATATATAATATATAATACCGAGTAACATAGGCTTATGCGACGTCAAATAAATATCAACAGGAATAATATATGTATAAAAAATAGTAGGAGAAAGGATATTTTTTATTTTTCGCTAATCTCCCGGTTAAGGTAGGTTTTTCATGGGCATAAGCTACCAAACAGTATAGGGACCATTTCCGTGCCTTTCCAAAATAAAACAACCCAATAATCAAAACTACAATGAACCTCTCTTCAATTCTGCACACTTCCTTCATTCCGTCCAACATTCCTATCCTATTCCTGTTCCTTCCTTGCTTGTCTAACATTCTCCCCTCTAACAGAGTCTTCAACCTCCCGTTGCCAATCAAAATGCTCTGCATCCGTCTTTCTTGTCTCCTTATGATTTCTCCCAACAATGTCCTATCCTTCCCTACCATACTAGCACTTCCTTGTTTGCTCTCCATTCAGTCCATTTTACCTTCTCCATCCTTCTCCACACTCACATTTCAAAATCCTCCAATCTACGCATCTCATCAATCAAGGGGGGGGCAAACTCTGCTGAGTACACTGAAAAGCCAGTGCATTTGGTATTAGATGAGAATCAATATTAATAAAACAAAGGCTATGCGATTTAACCGAAAGAGAAAGGCTAAGCTTAACATTAAAATAGGAGGGCAGAAATTAGAACAGGTGGAACAGTTTACTTATCTCAAAAGTGTTTTGGACCAAAATGGTCAAATTAGTAGGGACGTAGGGGAAGAATTTCCCACAAACCCAACAACCCAGGCCGCCCTATAGTCTCCTCTCGTAACTCTCCGACTGAAAGAATTTCCGCCCTCCTAGACTACTACCTCCAACCTTTAGTTCACTCCCTACCCTCCTTTGTAAAAGATACCTACCACTTCCTCAGATTGTTCCACTCGACTTCCCTCCCTCCTGACACCCACATCACTATGGCTACAATCGAACTCACCCGTAACTCCTTTTCTTTCAACACTAACTTTTACCTCCAAATAAAGGGCTGTGCCATGGGAAAAAGATTCAGCCCTTGATATGCAAACCTCTACCTGGGTGTCCTGGAAGAGAATTTCCTTTCCAATTATCCTCTGCAAACCCTCCTGTGGCTCCGATACATCGATGACATCTTTTTACTCTGGCCACATAGTATAGATTCCCTCAATTCTTTCATCTCCCAAATCAATGATTCCTCATCTCTGTCCTTCACCTCCACTATTTCATCCTCTCAGATCACCTTCCTCGATGTCAATATTTCCCTCAGCAATAATAAATTCCTGACCTCTGTCCACACAAAACCTACTAATGCGCAGCAATATCTTCATTGCAGCAGTTGACACCCCTCTCATACCAAGCGCTCCCTCCCTTACTCCCTCTCTATCCGCGGTACCCGTATTTGCAACCATCTCGAATTCCTTAACAAATACCTCAACAACCTTCACCACTCCCTCCTCCAACGAGGATACCCAGATTCTCCTCCATAAAAAAAATACTCAAACATTCCTACACCCCCAAGCCTTCCTCAACCACAGACCCTCTCTCAATCTGTACTACCTACTTCCCAGGCATTCAGTCCCGCAAATTCATCCTCAAAGACCTGTTCCCCATCCTCAAAAATCACAACACTTCCTCAAACCTTCTTCCCAAATGCCCCTCTGTCACCTTCAAACGGTCCATCAACCTAGCAGATCTCCTCAAATCCACCAAGCCGCTCTCAAAATCCCCTCCCACCCCCAGAGCCATACCCACTTCATGTCATCGAGGAAGATGTAAAACTTGTCTTATGTTCAACACTCCACCCCACTCCATCCCACCTTTGAACTCTCTCCCGCCCTTCCCGCAGTCCTCCTGCACATCCAAGAATGTTGTTTATCTTCTGACCTGTAAACTCTGCCCGGCCTTTTACATAGGCCAATGTTCCACACCCCTGAACCTTAGGATTAACAATCATCGCGCCTCGTGCAATCCCTCTTCCCCGTCTGCGGGGCTCCCCATCCCTAAACATGCTTTCCATCATAACACCCCTTTCAACCAGTGCTACAATGTTTCCGTTCTAGCGTCCCTTCCCCCATCCGATAACCCTATAGAATTAAAAACTAGGAATGACATTCATTTGGCTTTGCATTGTCTATCAGTATCCGGGTATCAATGTCGTTCACTAATGAGAATGGCCTGAATTGTGACTTTTTGGAAGCGATTCATATCGGAAAGGGGAATACTTTGTCCTTCCCCATGAATTTTGGTGTGCGTGGCTTGTGTCTCGACTTGCAGGGTCTTGATTACGACTTAGTAAGTTGAAACCTGGGTCGTGGATGTTGCAATATGTGTGGGTGAGCAGAGTGTTTTTTTTCCGATTATGTGTTAATTCAACCTCCTTCCTCTCCCTCCTACCCTATCTGCGCTCCCCTCTAGCCTCTCCTCTCCCTTTCCTCCCCCCCAACCATTCCTCTCATCCCTCCCCCCCTCCCCCGCCTCCCGTTCTCGCCTTCCCCTGGCCCCCTTCTCTTTCTCTCACATCCCTATTCCAGCAGTCAGTACTACTGTTTCTTCCGAGGAAGACGGAGCTAAATTCCGTCGAAATTATTAAGAAATAACGTGTGTGTTCTTTTTATGTGTTCTTATATTGTTTGTTGCTGTCTAAGTTTCTTATTCAACACTTCAGTGTTACTTCGACAAAATCATCCATACATATACATCTATATATATTCATCCATAGAGAAATTTCCTCCCGATCGCCTACTGCATCGGAAACACCGAAATGGATGAATGTGTAGACTCAATTAAATACCTCTCCCGGGTGAAACACAAATGGGGAATATCTTGACAAGCTAACAACAAATTAGGTTTTATCAGAAGAGTACTTGGTAAATGTGATGAAAAGGTCAAAGAGAAATGTTATCTGTCGGTGGTTAGGCCCCATTTAGAATATGCTGCTAGTACATTGAGTCCCCAGGAAGATTAATTGCCGAATTGGATCGCGTGCAGTGTAGAGGAGCTAGATTTGTAAAACGTTGTTATGATATACGAGGGTCATCCGGAAAGTAGTACCCGTTCGTGAAAGAAAGACACAAAAGTAAATATTAACAAACATAAAAAATTTTATTTGAAAGAGGATACTTTAAACTACTTCTCAACATAATCTCCAAGCAAATTAAGGCATTTGTCATAACGTGTGACAAGTTTCTGTATTCCTGCTGCATAGTCCTTCGCCGCCAGCTCATTGAGATACGCGAGGGACCCATCTTGCACAAATTTTTGCATAATGCAGATGGTGTTTAACAATTTCATGAACAATTGTTCGAGAAACATTGGGAAAATGCTCACAGATGTCATCAATTGTGACGCGCCGATCGTTCCTCACGAATTCGTCAACTGAGCTCACCAGTTGGTCTGTAATGACAGACGGTCTCTCCGAACGCTCATCGTCGTGTGTGTTCCCCCTCCCCATGTTGAAGTTGCGACACCACCGCCGAACAGACGACTCGTCCATTACATTGTCTCCATACACCTCCTTTAATTGGCGATGAATATCACATGGGCGAACGTTTCTTGCATTGAGGAATTTAATCACTGCCCTCACTTCACAACTGGCGGCGTTCTCAATTTTTTTAAACATTGTAAACGATCACAGAAACAACACAGGCAATGCTAGCGTCACGCAACTTGGCTCAGAGAAGGCAGACAAGCCACTGAAGCTATCTGACCTCGTCCAGCGGCTACTCGCGTCGTCAGCACTTCATGCGGCACGAACGGGTACTACTTTCCGGATGACCCTCGTACTTAGTAGCGTATCCAAAATACTAGAGCAGCTAGGCTGGGAATCACGCACGGAGCGAAGGCTAAATTACAGATTAAATCTCTTGCATCAATTGAAAGGGCATCTATTTAGCAGCGATGTTGAAAATGTATTATTACCCTCATCGTACTACGATTGGAGATATCTGTCAATGCAATTATATCAGAGAGATTAAGCGTGGAACAGATAGATTTAAGATTTAATTTTTCCACGAACGATAAGGAATCAAAATAATATTGTCCTGCCGCGGTAAGGTCACTCGGGTCAATATCAGTCTGGTGTGTATTCACCCACTGCCACAATCTCTAGCGGTGGCTTGCAGGGTACTAAAATAACTAAGAAAAGAACTGGTATCATATACGTTATAACGTTTCGGCGGGTATCACCGCCGAAATATTTATAACGACTATAACGGTCGTACTCATCAGACCCTCTGTCGTAATCGCTTTCCTTTATTCACGATCCAAATACTGTCAAAATAGAGATATTTGAGCATATTTAGTCACTTAAAGTGAACGGAAAAGGTGCGGCCTGCTACTTTGTGAAAAAAATGAGTTCCCTGCCGGAATTCTGTAGATCCTATGACTCCGCCCGTAATAAACACTGATCATGATATATAGCTTTTATATTTTCATGATATTCGATGCCAATAGTTTGTGCGAAATCAAAAGATTTAAAAAAAATTCATTGTTGAAGAAAATACGCATACCTGTCAAAGAATTCAAATTTGCTTTGCTAAATTTTCTGAGATCAATTCACATCCTTTTTTTCTGGACGTATTGAGGTCATCCAGGCTAGTACCAATGGAGAAAGTTACTTTTTTGAAATTTTGATGCATGCACGACAGTACATAACATGCAATCATACAATGATAAAAAGTTAAGCAGTTCAATCTGTATGAAATATTCATGATAAATATGGAACAGACGATAAATTTTAAGGAAAGAGGTGTGCTGGGCTATTTGTTCGGAAAATTTGATCTAAATGGAGACAAGTTGGCCAAAAAAATCTGACGCACTTCATGCTGAAACAGTTTTTTGCTAAATTTATGGAAGAAATCTACATCTACATAATACCCCGCAAGCCGCCCCAAGGGCGTGTGGCGGGGGGCAGAAGAAATGGGAGCAGAATCGTCGCCACGATGAAATTTTTAGGTGAAAGTATGAAAAGTGGACACAGGTAGAAGTACAACGAATAGTGAGCATCTCATCAGAAACTATTAGTACCAAATAAGTGTGTTGTAGAAAATGCCTAGTATTTTTCTTTAATTACAATGAATTTTCATGTTCTGAAGCACAGTGCCATCGAGTTGGTTAGAAATAGTTTTCCTCGACAAATGCCTTCCTTGCGCATTGCTTGAGCATATTTATTTTAAATAAATTATATTATTTGATTTTTTGTACGAGAGGAAGATGCATTTAATAAAATCATAGATATTGAGTAGAACTTGTATCGTGTCAATAAAGCCTACACCCTTGCAATTCATGTCAGCTATAGCGATCTAGCGTCATCATGCGGACAGAGGTAGAAAGGGTAACGGAAGTTCAACCCGACATGTCCAATATGGTCTCGTTTGAAAAAAAATCACATGAAAAAAAAGGTTGCTAGTTGATATGAAATTGATATTAACCGGGAACTTTCCATAAATATATTATCATCATCTTCTAAAGGCGGTTTGCACAGAAACAATGGTCGAAAAAAAGTTGAGCAAAGGATTGATCTCGTAAACTAGGAGGAGTGGGGAAGCTTTTTGGTAGAAGAACCGTTTCTTCTCCTTATGTACCTCTTTGTACTACTTGCTGCAAGCCGCGACAGAGCTGTGTGGCAGGCCATGTGAGAACACAATGCAATAAAGAGGAAGAAAACTGACAGTTTGCGTTGATGATTAATGCTTCTGCCATCAAATGTTTTGTTGAATTATGCCAGGAAACAGTGAATCTTTGAACGTATCTGTTTGAATGTCTCTTATAATTTTGTTACTGTCTGATCCGCCGATGTTATGCTGAATGTGGATTAGTTCCTTAATGTCTTTACTAATGCCTTTTTTATAGCCTGCCCAATCTAGCACTGAATCTCCGAGTTCTCCGGCTTAGAATTTGCTCTGGTTTATGCTAGTAGCTATTAGTTATGGGATATTTTTATATACATACTAAATGATCGCTGTATATTCGAAACTAGGTCTTGCTAATCTGAAATAACATTTTTTTCCTTTTTAATAATATTTTATGTAACGCGGTAATGGTACAAATCTAATTGAAAACACCCGGGGTGTGGGTGGATGGAAATTTTACCAGCCAAGAAACGAACCGGCGACCTATAGATTAGCAGGGAACCTTAATTACGCCTATATCGAGGCCATATGAATTGAAGTATGCAGGTGTGGATTTTAAGGAGCGTTTGAAAGTACTTGCCGCCCAGAGGATCATCTTCACACTCTTCCCACCTCTGAATTAGCCTCTGCAAGATAACAAAAAAAAGTAGGCTGCTTGTTACGGCCAGGTATAATTCGATGCTATACCTATGTCGTGGCGGCGCCGAGAAATCATTTATCTTGCCAAGCGGTGAGCTCTGAAACTTCAATCGTGTGATCCCTGACACCTACATGCCATTCAAAAACTCTCGGGGCCACCCACGTGAGGGGTTCTGGTATTCCCCATCCACCTGACGATGAATGAAATCCTAAGACGAAGTTCGATGCAAGGTGACTTTGAAGGTGTTTCATTTGCTATTGTTCGGTTGGATTAAGTCAACAAAATGTGAAGGCTTAACATATATAAGTTTTTCAATAGGTTTCTCAATAGATTTTTCTTAAGGTGGATATGCTCGTGTCGATAATAAATATCCTGTTAAGTATTGAGAGCAATTTCAGTGTACTTAAATGATTCGAATAAATGTATTAATGTTGCGTCACTATGATACGAGAACTAAAAAGAATATACATGTGCCGAGGCCCAAAATATTACCTGAGACCCAAAGTCAGTATATTTTAAAGAAATAATTTTGTATGATATTGGTGAAGAGAACATAAATAGATTGTTTTTTTACGTTTAAAACCCAGTTTCCCTAAATGATTGAAGGTTGCTGCATTTAATGTGATGCATTTCAACATTACTTGCGCTGCGTTGTGATTATTCCGGAGTATGATTTTACCTGGACCGATTAAAGCAGATGATAAATGAAGATTATTTTTAAGATTAATCTTTGAAATAATAAATATTCAAGTATCATTCGATTGCATTAGTACAAAATGATTGCAGAAATCGGTCCGAGTGTATAATTCCACCGTTTTCAAGGTTACCATTCACAGTCGCTGCTCTGGAGCTCGTGTGCTCACCTGGATGAAATTTGCCCACCATTCACTCAAACACCCTTTACACTCGAGTCACGTGACTCTGGTGCCGTTTCCCAACGCACCCCTGGCGGGAAGGTTATCAGCGAAATCAGAACAGCCTTCATTCCGCGAAACTTATGCTATTCAGAACTGGCATCGGAACAAGACTAGGATCCCAGAGAACCATGTTGAATGCACCCTGGACCAATTGCAGGATCGTAGGTAACAGGGTTTTTCGCAGCGTGTGTAATATCTTTGTCTCCGTCTGAGCTTGCGGTACGTCAGTAGTGATCCTCACGCTGACTTACTTATAAAATTTGGCCAAAAACCGAGTGCTTATAACCTCCTGGGCACCATCGAAAATTCTAGCGCACATAACTTTTTAGAAGGCCGCGGCATGCCGCTTTTCGAATAAAAATAAAACTATTTTCGAGTCAAACCAACCACCTTCTACTGGACTAATCAGGTTCCTGCGTTAATTGGATGACCCAAATACCTCTTATCTTTACGCCGTTGCAGCCGAGCATATATTTAATGACAGAAACACTTTTACTTTTCACGGAATAATTATAATCGCGTGAAACAGTTTACAGTTACTATATAACATAAATTCGGTGTATGCCATGTCGGCCATTTTTCAAAATTTTCCGATACCGTTAACACGCCCAAACCAGTCTCGCGATAAAATTATACTGCTGGTACACGTACATGTGCTTCCGTTGATGAAATACACGGACGTTCTTATGTAACCTTTTGAACTTTGTAGCTGAAATACGCTTGCTCTTGGAATGGTTACAGATTCACATTTTTACGGCCGTGGGAAAGTATATATCTTTTTTTTCCAACGTGGCGAACTTTAGTCCCGGCACCGCACAAGTCGATGTCGTTTCGTACGATTCGCCATCATCAAATGGCATCGAAAACCATTGACGGCCATTTTGTTGTTGCGGCGACGGGAGAGACATCACTTCTTAGATCCCGTCACCCTGCGAAAATCGCGCCTAATTTGGTCAGAACCGATGGAAAGCGAAACCACCGGCCTTCGGAGCGAGCGAGGAGAACGAGGCGATCGAGAAATTAACGAGCGATTGAGTCTCGGAACTCTCGATGGAGAGAGGGAGGGTAGGAAAGGAGATATTTGTATATCCAGATCGAGGGAACGACTCCATTCGTCCGGTCAATAAATTTTTCGCAACGGAAGGTCAGGGTTCAAACACGCCCGGACTCCCGTGTCTCATCTCCCGCTCAGATCCTCCTTCCCCATGCCCCCCCCAATTCCTCTTTCTCTCCGTCTACCTCCGAAACAAACTCCTGGCAACATTCCCCCTATTTAACGGCGTCCAAACCTTCCTCTCTCATCGGAGAAGTAAAATCCGTGTCGCGGCATGAATCCGGGCGGCGGGTGGATGAAAGTGCGCGATTCGTCGTGCCCGTGGCGAGTCCCGTAGAGGGTGGAATTCGGGCCGAGTCCGGATAAGCCTAATGCACTTTAAAACTCGTCCTGAGCCAACTAGTTTCCAGATTTCAAATAAAATCTATATGCCGTTAACACCAGCTTACGGTGGACAAAAACTTACTGCCTTTACATACCCGAAAATCGCTTGATTAGTAATTATTATTTTTTTCCCAAACGTTGGTTATTGTTGTCATGTCTGCAATGGTTTGACGTTTGAGCATAACTTAATGTTGCAGCGGCAGCCTTGCGCTCGCTACATTTTTAAACTTTGATAATATGAGCGTCCTACTCCTTATAATGAAAAATAAGGTTTGCTCAGTGCCTGTACACGTCTGAAAAACCTGTTTGGAACATTTCTAATTTTGCCAAAAATGGATCTTCCGACTTAATTTACATATTCTTTGAAGTATTACAAATATTTTTATGGTTCCTAGAAAAGAGCTAATACGAGCATCCAAAATTGTATTTCCAACCCAACAAATTACCATCTCCCACAACTCGTTTATTGTGGCAGCTTCGCAACTCTGGAATTCCAATCCAACCTATGCTCGGAAATTTCGTTCCGTGGAAAATTTTGAAAAAGAAAATAGATGATCTTTTAGTTGAAGAATTATTTTCCTTAACATTGTAGCATATTTAATTTTCCCTGTCTTAATTTCTAAAATGAATTTGTTGTAATCTCATGTTTCTTTTACGTATGTTGGTTTTTGTCTACACTATCTCAAGTCTAATATTTTAATTTGTGTGTTTACTCTGTGGTACTAGCCCCAGGAGCATAATGAACATTTATTCTTTTCTACTCCATATCCATAATCTTAGTGCATATCCCAGATGTGGGTTTTGATGTTAGATCCCTTGTTTTTTCGATAATACACCTCTACTCACCATTGGGTGACCCTCACTTCACAAAAGTGACTGATTAGAAAGCTTTTTTCAGAAAGGGTGTATTGTGTTAGCCTGGACCGCGGTATATACTCGTAGTAGCCTAGTTTCGAGTTTTTATTCTATAATCATTTTGTGAAGTGCGTATGAGTGATTCAGTGATTATTCATATGCACTTCACATAATGTAACTGTTTAATGTTCATTATATTTAACGAATTTATGGGTTTAAATGAAAGATGAGCTATCAAGTGAATTTTATTGATTGTTTAAAAAATATATAGAGGCACATTTTTCAACGATGCAGATCTCATTGAATAAGTATACTTTACATTTTCTCGCAAAAACTTTATTTAACTATCTTTTTAATGAAAAAATACAAAGTTTACTTATTCAGTTATCATAAATTTTCACAAAGTAGAGCCTGAAACCATTGAATACGAAGCAGGTCTCTGCTGTTTCTATTTGAAATCCAGTATTCTTCAACGATTTTTTGTGATATAATTACGGTATTATTTCAAGAAAAGAAAAAAGTCAGAACCAGAATGAAAACTGCTTCGGAAAAATCATTGGCGATTGCGGGATTCGAAACAAAAGACTCCACGAATGTTTTAAGAATAAACTGGAATGCACAAAGAGTGGTTCGCAGTTCGATCATTTTTTTAGTGGCGTTTCCATGCTACTTGTATTGGTTGTACCTAATTTGTTTCGTCTTGGACTGCGGCGAGGAGAATTAATTTAACTCTTGAATTTATAGTATGTATCTAAACGGTCGGCTCATAAATCGGAACTTGTAATAATTTTTTTTCAAACCAACTCCGCGATTGATAGAGAAAAATTGCGGCAGACATCGACAACATACAAAGACCGCCGAAAATGAAACTTCATGAATGATCGCAAGGTTCTTAAATGGGTGAACGAACTAATGGAACGTCCTAGATTTTGCTATGTATTTCCACCCACGGGCGAAGTTCTTTATAATTTATGAGTTTAAAATGTTTGCTCTCATTTTTCCTAGTATTTATTTGCTGCATGTTTTATTTGGACTGGGCTAAACGAGAAAGAGATAAGCCTTATTCAGGAGCGCATCCATGAAAACCATTCGCAGCACCTAGATACGTACTTCTGCGTTGTACGCATGAATATACGTGAATAAATTTAAGGCTCATATATTTCTATAACGTACACCTGAAAATATTTTAATATTGTATTATATACACTTTAAAATAATTGATTTTAATACTTATCATTTCTTCTTTCATGGATAGCAGTAAAGCATATCCTACGATTGACCCATGGCTGAACTTCATTTTATTCTATTCTCCCATTCTTTTCCTTTTTTCAGATAGCTTCTAATGGTAATGCCATCTTTGGCTTTTAATTGTAGTTCGCCTTAGGCCTTATTCTGTATTATTTTCTCCTTCTTTCTCCAGCGCATAACACTGTTTTTCTACTTGCAAAAAAATTAGTCTGGATGACTCGCGAGTATGAATATTTTAAAATTGGCATGACACGACTGGGATTGGGAGTATAACGAAGTCAAGCGACGTGGCGGATGTTTTCCCGTGTTATAACCGAAAAAACTTAGCGGATGTCTCCATGTTTAATATAAGTTTCTTTCGCTAGCGATGCTCTTTGTTTTCTGTTTGGTTTGATATAAATTGATTATAGCCACTTTATAATCCTTTACGTGGTCTAATTATTTCAGCGGGTTGACAGTTCCAATTATAATGACCGCACCGTCGACCATGAGTCGCGCCTAAAGGTGTGACCGTGCTTTGTCTCCTGGTGGTTTATTTTTACTGGTCCTAAATTCGCTCTCCCAGAGGGCGTCTAGAAATTTCGGACGCGCCCCCGGCTCAGTCTCTGCCACAACTTTCTCTTCCGTTCGTCCCTTCGCTTTTCCTCGTTCTCTCTCGCGGACCTTCCTCCCCTTTTCGCCATTGACGCCGTCCCGCGGGCCTCTCTCGACCCCGCAGCATCCGGAGCCCCAACCGTGGCCCGTATTTAATATATTCGTCCTTCTGGAGTCCCTCACCTCTAAGGATTTCCCGCTTTAAGAATTGCTTGCTCATTTTTAACGAAGAAGGCTGCTGAGGGCTCCAGTAACCTGGGCAACGTTACTACATAATGCGAGCCTGATCTTAAAATCTCTGGATCTCAGCCGCTTTGTCAACCCTGTCGTCATGTTAGTCCATAGAGCAATCCGCAGTCCGCAGACCTACGATGACGATTAAAAAAAATTAAATTAATTGTATCAAAATGTTCCGGAAAGATCTAAATAAACTTAATTTCAATATTTACCGATAAATTTAATGATTTTCTGATTAAATTTATTAATTATTGCCCGAGAGACTATGAGTACGGATATTAAGAAAATATTAGAGTAATATTTTATACGGAGCGTCGTTTTTTACGGCGAGGAAACTTGGTCGATGAAGCAAGACGATATGAGTTCATTGAAGGTTTTTGAAATGTGAGTATGGAGAAGGATGGAAAAGGTAAAATGGACGGAAAGGAAAACAAACGAAGAAGTGCTATGCATGGTGGAGGGGGATCGAGTTTGTTTTGGCATTTTTCATAAAGTGACAGGAAACGTTGAGACAGAGCAGATTTTGATTGGTGGTGGAAAGCTGAAGACCGCTATAGAGGAGAACGCTGGCTTAGCAAGGAAGTAGGAGGAAAAAGATTTGGACGGAATAAACGGAGATAAAAAGTATGCGGAATTGAGGAAGGGTTTATTTTAGTGTAGGTTGCCATTTTTTATCTTTTTATTCTAGGCTTAGTGACGCCGTGATGTTCAGTCAGTGTTCATCCAAAAGCCAGCCTTTAACAGTAGACTACAAATTAACGATCTGTTTCTTAGTTACCTTTTATGCCTGCTAATGCAACAAAATAATTCAAATGAATGAAGTAATTTCTATATTTACAGCAATTTTCCTAATGCGTACCTCAATAGGGAATATCTGTAATGCGCCACAGGCGATAGATAGAAGTCACTGCTACAAGGAAATGCGAACGCCTGTAAGTCCAAAGGACGCAAGTTTGAGTCCCGCATAGGGGAATTGTGTATTATATCGTGAGCGGTTATCAATATGTGAAAGAGGACCTCATGATCTTAATTTTATCATCAATAAAGACGAAATACTGTTATGACTTATGCGTACATCATGTTAGACAATGCGCTAGCCTGCAAACCAAAAGGTCACAGTGTCACGACAATTCCGAAAAAGAATTGGGTGCTTTGAGATCTGAGTTATTTGCAAGGGGCTTGATGGTCCTAAATTCGCTCAGTAAAAAAAAAATTGCCCTGTTATTATTGTCTTTCTCCCTCAACTCAAAGGAGCAGGTATTCGGGCTCCCTGCTCACATCACCCGTCCCTTAACCCCACTCCTTCCCCACCTCTTCACCTCCTCCATCCATATTCCTTCTCTCGTTAGCTCTCCTCCTCCCTCTCTCGCTTCCTCCCTCTATCTCTCTCTCACTTTCTCTTTGCAAAGCCATCTCGATCGCCGCTCCGGTTTCCTCCTGCCCTTGCCCCAAAGTCCCCGCGAGAGACGACGATAACAAGTGCCTGTTTCGCAAAAGTTTCGCGGCTCGAAAGCTAACCGCTAACACGTCGATATCCTGCTAGATTGTAACTTACGAGCTTTTCACGTCGAAGACGTAAATGACACCTGTACGTGTACGAGTCCGCTCACATTTAAAATATCCTCCCCTCGCCATTCCCCAACTGTTCTGATACACTTGTTTTTTTAGCACAGCTCGTTTCTTAAACATAACAGGTGATGTTCTCATGTTGCGTCACATGTTTCCTTTTGAACCCGCTGTCTCCCTTCTTTATCACGATATTTCGATCCTCCTAAATTTCCATTGCGTACGAACAAGATATATCTCTCCCTGAGTTTTTATTCCAGTGGCGTTGTGGACCGACTCTCAGGGAAAAAATATTCTTTACTAAAACCGCTGCCGGCCCCGTTGGTGGCGGGGTAACGTCCTCGTATGCCAACCTAGAGGTCGCTGGTTCGATTCCCGCATTGGTGGGTTTTGCTCCACCCAGGGCTTGGGTGTTTGTAATTGTCAAATTATTATATCAATGTTCTAAGTCCAATTTAAAGGTCGAAGTGCTGTTTTCGGACCAAATTCAAAATAAAATTTTATAACTTTATGGTGTACAATGACGAAAGTGACATGTATACATTATTAGAATCTTTCGCGTATAAATTGGCGGCAATGGAATGCTTTCGGTGTTATTCCATGCTTGCTGAAAGTCATCTGTTCACCAGTACTGTGATGTGGGCTGTGCTTTACTTGCATTGCACTGTGCCACAGTTTGACTCAGTAGTAGTAGTTTTGATAGGTGGCGACCGACAGCTAAGGTCATTTGCGCCATAGGGGAAGGACAGGAAAGGATGAAGGGTGGAGAGAAACCCGGCGTCGGCATTAGTCTACTCTTTACGAAAGGTGCCAAGGGGTCCGCGGCTTAACGTCCCATCCGACGGACGGCGTACTCACTCAAAGTGCCCTCCACAAATCACCTCAAGTAGGGATCGAGATACCTCTGAAAAATATTCAACACCGCCGGGATTTGAACCCACGCCCTCAGGGTGGGAAGCCAGTACGTTAGCCCCCGCACCATCTCGATCCCCAGTTTGACTCACATCAACCGGTGGACACCACGCCTTTGACGAAAGACTGAAGGTCTTCACCTTGATATTGTCCGCAGCATAGGACGCAAAACGTTAATGGAAAATATTCTAAGAAACCGAAAACTTTTTGTGATAATAAATACTGTGAATCAATATTTATCTTTTAAAGCCTTAAAATGATGATTCCGTGTGACTAATATTTGGAACGTGAATAGATATGACTTGTTTACCATTGACTGTCATCGGAAGTTTCAGCAAGGCCCAGCACTAGAGTGGTGTTGGAAATTGTATTTTAATCAGTACACACTCCTTATCTATATCAGATAGTCTCTAAGCAGACTATCTATCGTACAGCAGTTGGGACGCGAATTGAATCTCCTGATTTTTAGGTGGAATAGAAACATCTCTGATTTGAGAGACGATTCAGGCCGACAATTTGTACAAATTCATTTGTAACGCACGAAAAAAATGAAAGAAATTTCATTCTTTCTTCGTGCGTTACATCTCTGATGTCAATACTTAATTATTCAACTTCTCAGTTCTTCTGAAACACGTACTTTCAGTTTGGCTGAGCGAAATGCAAAAGGATTCATCAAAATTATGAAATTATGAATTATGACTCGTCAGAAGCGGTTGATATTTTTAGAAGGTTTTTACCATATTGCCACATATATGTGCAGAAGCAGTAATGCACAAAATGGTATACAAAGAACGTGATTTTTGACGGTTTCATCCATTTGAATATATTTTCTCAAATTAATAACGCTGTCCGAATTAATGATGGCAGATTCGTATATCAACTTCATATTCACTCGATAAGTTAGTCAATTTATTAAAATCAGGATTTACCAGTTATTGATATTAAACAAATAATATTAAAACAAGAAAGAAGTTTACCAAATGGCTATTTGTGTGGTGTGGATGCACATGGATGTGAGACATGGTCCCTAGGTTATCTAAAGGCAGATGAACTTTAAACAGCTAAAACACGAATTTGAGGTGAAAAACAGGAACAATTTGGAAAGAAAATAAGGTCAGTGATCAAATTATTAATGAAGTGGGTGATAAAAGGGAAATTATTAATACCAAATGAATAAGGAAAGCAGAAATGATCGAACTTATAGAAAGGCATAAAATCCTATTAAAAACGATTTTAGAAGGAAAAATCTCAGGGAAGAGACCTAAAGGCCGACCGAGAATATCTCATTTCCAGAGTATGTTTGATAAAATGGCATTCGCTTATTTCCCGGCAAAATAAGGCTGAAGATGAATAGAGGGAAATAACTCCGATGACAAGGCATGTAGTTGGTGATGAGGTAAGATTTATGAAAACTTAACACGAGAAGAAAGAAATGTCTTTCGGTGTTGTTTGAGAATCAAGGATGGGTAACACTCCAGCCGCAAAGACACCAGGCCAGATTAAGAGTCTTTTAAGAAATTTACTGAGTAGGCAGTTTAATACGTCAACAATGCGCGAGCTTATTTATCTTAACTATTATTTTATATTGCCAGCCGTTTAATTAACATGCTACACAACTTCAGGAATGAGTAAGACTCCGCAACACATCAGCCTATTGGATCGCTCGAATGAAAGGAATGATAAATGTCTGCTTTGAAAGATGTCAGTACTTTTCCTTGCACATTTAACGCTTATTATTCATTCCCAAACCCATAATTTAAGGCTGTGTTCTAAACACTACCTGCCACACTCCCACGTGGCGTCCCGCAGTTTGACGTAGATGCCCATTGAATTAGATGTAAATCATAATTAAATGAAATATATTGTCTCCGGCGTAGCTTTATGGAATGTACACTACACATTGAAATGAAATGAGTAACTTAGTAATTCTACTCACATAAAGAGTGTTTGGAATTACTAGATTACTTATTTCATTTCAATAAATCATAATTACCGGTTAAAATGGTAATGTTTTGTAAATATTATGTTATGCAATGGTAACAGGCTATTATATCAAGTAGGCGTATTTGATAGCTATTTAAAACTAGTTTTGAGACGGGCCGTGGGAACTAACTTTGCAGATGAATATTGCCTGATTTTAAGTTTTCCATGATTGTAATTGTATCTGCGATCCCTTCTGATAGCCAAATCTACTCGAACTCAATATACTATATTTCTTTTTCTTACTTCATAATTTTCCACTTCATTGCTGCATCACAGTATTTTATACGATCTAATTAATATTGAGATATCTCGATTATTCCCTTCATATCAAACGCTTACTTTAGGTCCTTTCAATCGTAAGACGAAGCTTTTCTTGATGCGCAAAAAATTCCATTGACTTATTTGGGCACAAAATTGAAAGAACCAACGTTCGGATGCTATAGAACCGCGGAGAGCATTCAAAGCAATATTGTCTTTCAATCATTAGCTATATCATTATCTATCTCATAGGCCAATAAGTTATTACATCATGACAACTAATATTCAATACATGCAGATATTAAGTTCTGATAAAGAAGACTAAAATATTGGATATTTTCAGTGAAACTTACCCATTAAAACTTCGGTCAGGCCATTATGAAACTCGACTTCTAGGTTTAAAGACTATGGAAAAATTAAAATGAATGTGACAGCCTCTGGTTTACAGGACCTGAAATCAAGAAATTTCGAATACTGATGAGCTAAAAAGCCTTCAAAAGTTGAAAAAAAACACCGTCGAACCGTTAACTGTAGCCCTGCTTTCTCGGCAATTATGCCAGTTAGCATTATTTATATAGACTGATAATGTCACATCGTTGACTTCATTTCAAGCAAATCATTGTCCACAACGTGTTTTTCCAGTATTTTAAACGCTTTAAAACTGAAAACATTATGCCGAGCGAAGATCTTTTTTTTCTCCTTTTTTTCCTCTCTTGAATATCCCCGGCAGCTATTTTGAGGTGCTCTCGCTAATACCGCAGTACTGCCGTTGGAGTGAAAGCGATTTTCCTTGTGTCTGCGGCCAATTGTCGACGAATTAACTTTTTTGGAAACCCACGATGAGATGTAGAAACGGAACGATGTGTAACTATACGAAAATTTTTATTAAAATTAACTGCACGACCGGTTTTTGGGCTCTGCTTCATTCCCAAGCGAGTTGAAGGTTAGACATCGACTCCGCGGTCTCGGGAGACCCCTCCCGTGGCAATTCTACCCAGTGATGAAATCACAGATATTTTTTTTTGTTTCTTTCCAAGTAAAGTGTTTGCCCTTGTTAAGACTGAGATCTGTAGCACAGACCAAATCACGGTTAAATAGTCAACAGGTTTATCATGCCTTAAAAAGCCTTGTATTTTTCATGATAAAATAGTTATTTTTTTCGTCGAAACTGATAGTGAGCCAATGCGTTTCGCAATTTCACAATGCATTGAATGAAATGTATCATGATTTCGGAATTTAAGTGAGCGAGTGAAACATATTTTGAATAATTTTAACGACGTGTAGCGTTTGGTATTAAGTTTTTAACAATGGATCATCGAAAAAATATAGTCAGGTAGACCATTAAAGTGTAGACTATTAAGATTAAGTCGTAAAGATTGTTTAAAACACGACAAAACATTTAATTGAGAACGAATGTTCCAAAGCCAGCAATTAAATTGAATGGGGATCGATATGGATAATTAATTCTTGCTTGCGGCCTAGCGTGGACTGTTGATTTGCATAAAACCCCGTAACTTGCTAATCTTTATCGTCTTGATAAGTCGAAATTTGAGAATTGTTCGCAGAGAACATAAATAAAAGGACGGCCTATAAGGTAAGTATGTGATAATAAAACCATCGCTAATTATAAAGGCTTGGATCAATCGATGTGCTAATTGAATTTAGGATTTCGCACTGATCAATCCCGGTCTGGGCTTTAAAATTATATTTCAGAAAAAATATTCTTTTGACTGCGAAGATTATGGAATTTAAATTCGTACTGTAGACATGAACCATTCCACTTTTCACACTTTCAAAGTATGCAGTTGCAAAACAAACAAATTTTCCTGGGGCAAACGATTTATTGCATGGAATATTACCACACATTTTGAGTTCATTCCAAATAATGCTCGTTGAGATACATTTTTTGTGAATATGTTTTGGATTAAATGTTAAAATGGTCCTCTGAAATTTTCCCGCGACTGCATTAAGGCGGGAATTTCAGACCAGGAATTTAGATTTTAAAAATGTATTATATGGAAAATATTATTAACGTAAATAGGTGGGGATAAACGTATGGGCGTATATCTAACCTATATATTTTATTCGAGGGTACTGCTGGGATGGAGGTGAGGATTAAAACGAGGAAAGTCCCGGTTGAAGACCGCAAAGGACGTAAATGTACGAGGGTCATCCGGAAAGTAGTACCCGTTCGTGCCGCATGAAGTGCTGACGACGCGAGTAGCCGCTGGACGAGGTCAGATAGCTTCAGTGGCTTGTCTGCCTTCTCTGAGCCAAGTTGCGTGACGCTAGCATTGCCTGTGTTGTTTCTGTGATTGTTTACAATGTTTAAAAAAATTGAGAACGCCGCCAGTTGTGAAGTGAGGGCAGTGATTAAATTCCTCAATGCAAGAAACGTTCGCCCATGTGATATTCATCGCCAATTAAAGGAGGTGTATGGAGACAATGTAATGGACGAGTCGTCTGTTCGGCGGTGGTGTCGCAACTTCAACATGGGGAGGGGGAACACACACGACGATGAGCGTTCGGAGAGACCGTCTGTCATTACAGACCAACTGGTGAGCTCAGTTGACGAATTCGTGAGGAACGATCGGCGCGTCACAATTGATGACATCTGTGAGCATTTTCCCAATGTTTCTCGAACAATTGTTCATGAAATTGTTAAACACCATCTGCATTATGCAAAAATTTGTGCAAGATGGGTCCCTCGCGTATCTCAATGAGCTGGCGGCGAAGGACTATGCAGCAGGAATACAGAAACTTGTCACACGTTATGACAAATGCCTTAATTTGCTTGGAGATTATGTTGAGAAGTAGTTTAAAGTATCCTCTTTCAAATAAATTTTTTTATGTTTGTTAATATTTACTTTTGTGTCTTTATTTCACGAACGGGTACTACTTTCCGGATGACCCTCGTATTTAGGGCGTAAATATATTCGGTGCGACGGAGAGAATACCTGAAGACGGAGAGATCTAAGGATGAGGAGAAGAGGGGGTGTAGTGGGGCTGATTCGTGTTTCGGGGTGTTGAAAGTCTAGAATTTATAAAATAAATACGGCGATGTAAATTATGATTTCGGCGATCCGTCCATTTCAGTGAGCTTCAGGTCGAAATAGTGGGCAGCTCAGAAAAATTAATCTCATCCCATCTTCCCGAATAATGAAACTGGAGATCCGATGGACGGCGGAGGCACAGCTCATACCCCTCCTCAGTTTCAAGTCGAGACGATCCTAGCGGACAGATTAAAGCATGGAAGCGCTCTCGAGGGATAGAGGCAAGGTGGGGGGGCATTTTCCTCCTCTGGAAGAGCGCGGCCGTTGACGAAGTCCCCTATCGGTTTGCACTGCGCTGACGAATTAATCTCTCTCTGAGTAAAGATGGTATTCAGCGAAGAGGGAAGGATTTCTTTCATTTATTCCGTCTCGGGAATAAACCGGCGCGGCCACCGTTCGACCAACCGAATGGAAACCGCCACCGTTCGGACAATGTTGGGAGTTTAAAAGCCAGAGTGCCCGAGGAAATTTAGGGCCTCATTGTCTTCACATGCTCCACCGCTCTGGACGGGGCTCTCGTCGAAGTAAGTCGAAGCGGCCCGCCGTTTGTTGTAGCCCGGCACACGCCCAAGGAGGGGGGGGGGGAATTGGCTATTCGTGTGCGTGCGGAAGTGGGTTGAGTGATAAAGTCTTGAATCACCGTCGTTTTTGCGGAATGCGACGGTAAATTACGCAACCACACAAGAGGAGTCGATCGTATCCGTGTCTAGGGAAGGCTAGATGGTCGACAAGGAATCGTTATTGTGCTCAAGAAACTCGAGAATAGGTAATTTACGATATGCTCCTTCCATATTTAGCTGATCAGTGCTTTCATCGAAGACTTATAGTATATTAATTTATGTAGGCAAAAAAACATTGCATTTGGTTGATGCCAGTTAGTAATAGCTTCCATGTCATGTTGTGAAATACAGGAGTTATTATCGTATATAATCACATAAATGTATTCATAATAGAGCGAAAAAATATTAAGCTAACATACTTCGATAGATAAAGTCTCTATTTGAATTTATTATTTCTTTTCGGACAAGGTATTAGGACTTTTTCGGGCAGGGCATTCCATTCCTCTACAGTCCTGTTCATAAACGAAATGTCGTCTGTTAGCGTTTCTACATATGTGCTCTTATTTTAGATTCGTGTTGTTTTTTGGCATTTCGATTCGGTTGTTGTATCCTATTACTTATTATCTCTCATACCTCTTAGACAGTTCCTAGTATGTCTATTTTTCATCTCCACTCAAAGCTCCTAACAGTAAAATGGGAAAATTCATATTAAGATAGTTTCTTCCATAGGTTTAATGCCTTTTTGCGAGTTGGTAAGGAATGATGACTTCGGAAAATTGCTATTTAATTTGGTCGACTTAAAAGTATTTTTATCCAACAACGGAGAAAAGAGATCTCCATGGCAGATCTCAATTTAATTTATAATTAGCTTAAAACGAACTCTACATAGCGTAACACTGGTTAACGACTTAAAATGTCATGCGTCTAGTCTTGTTTCACGAATTCTTTGAATTACGTCATTGCTTAGACGTGACTCTTACAAATGCCTACACGAACTGAAGTGAATAGTTCGTCAAGATTCATTGATAGATCGGATTTTATAAATGAAGAAATTTTTCAAATATTAACAGCTTAATGAAGAATTGGATTTAGTTTAGCGATTATCAAAATCCGAGTGCATGCCGTGCCCATCAAACATTTGACGGGCTGCTAGATAACCTTTGATTAAAATTCGTCAGTTTCACCTATTTTATTATCATCGACCTTTATTTAACTTGATTTTTGGAAATTTTTTTCCAAATTGGGATATTGTTTTGCTTTCACTGTTAAGGACGTTGCGCACTGACTGCCCTCGAGATATGTTGGTCATATTTAGGGTCGACCATAAATAGCAAAAAAATCTAATAAATGCACGCTATGATTATTGCAAGTATGATGGAGGGTACTTTATAACGTAAAATATATGTGTTATAACCTAATTAAATCGTGCTTGTGAGAGTTAGCGTGCTTTATTAAATGAAAAAAATTAATTACGATGATATTTAAAATAAAACTTAAGTCGATAACTATTGTTCGGTTCTTGTAAAAGATCCCATTTGTGCATGCTTTTTCATTTTTGGCGAATGAAGGGTGGAATGAATTTTAGTATATTGCTCAGTTGAAAGAGGTTACGATAAAAACGTCTTCGTAAACTGTGCGGAATGTTTCCCCGGGCTCAGTTTCATTGATTTCCATACTGCTATTTTTACGATGTAATATGATAAAAATAATATTTTAACTAATGATTTGCTTTGTTTAGCAATTAAGCAAAGCTGATTTAGGAAAATCATGTGGGAATCTTTTCCCTAAGTTCGTCAATTTAATTTCTTTGTGCCTACCTTCCCGGTATATTTATTAACGCGATGCGAATTGAATTCCGAGATGGGTGACGTTATCCTTGTTAAGGCCCTGAATCAGTTGATTAACTCGAGAAATTCAATTACAAACACTCCATGTCAAACTGACAGCACCCAGAATTGTATTGTCATTTGCAGGTTCTCACTAACAGTGGATAATCAACCTACACTATGAATCATCCAGAATAGAATAAAGAATGTTTATTGTTTGTTGAAATAAAATCCCGCGGAGCATTGTACAGGTCATTATAATTCTGTCGCCTTCGAATCGTATAAAAATAAATCATTCCGTTTTCCATCAACAACAAACCTAACGTCTTCCCAAATAATTATTTACAGTTTTTGAGGGGAGAAGTTTTTTATCCACGCACTTTTAAGCCTCTTAGTAACAAAGCAAATGCTGGTATTCTCTACAAAACATTGAAGGCATAACGTACTACTCAGATTTGTTTTTTTCATTTATTTTTACGATTTAGAATTTTTATTGTTTGGTGAAGTTATATATTTGCGTGCGAAGGGACATGATTTATTTCAGAAAGTCATATACGAGTATTAATTATAATAATTATTATAATATAGTAATATAATAATTATTATATTCGAGTCATATACTCGAATATAATTATTTCATTGGAGTATTAGACTATTTTACTCATGATTATGAAGATATATACATTTTCGAAGAAGACCTGATAGTCCAACGGGTTGAGCGTTGGAATACTAACTATGGCTGGGAGGCCCGGGTTTGATTCCCGGGAACGCCTCTAGGCACCCATGGTTTCACCCAACCGGTGTGTTATTTGTGTACCAGACCCTACAAGGAAACCATAGGTTGTACAGGGAAAGGGACTGCCCCCCGCCATTCACCCTGGGATATACATTTCACCCGTCGTTGGAATAATACTAAGTGAACTGTGCCCTCACCTATCAAACCGACTTTCGGCTTCAAAACCTTTGCTTATCCTAGTAATTAGGCAGGGTGAATATTGCCCATGAAAACGTCCTATGCAGAATGGGAGAAGAGAAAAGTTTAATAAGAACTTTGCAAAATATCATGCCTCAAAAGGTACAGAACTGTCTTATGTAACATCCCGAAGGGCCGGCTGTGAAGGAAGACACGAAGTAATAGATAAATACCCGAATTATTTTCTATTGTAAGAGTTACAAGAGTTCTGTAACGGCCATGGCCGTTATTTCCAAATCGCACTTGTAATCCCTGAATTAATTTTGCGCCTCGTGACTCCTCAATTCCCAAGAGATATGAGTGAATATAAGTTCACCAGCGTCCGGCGTGGGGGAAATGCCCATTGCCCACCGAAGATTTTCGTCCTCCCCCCCGGCCATAAATCGTGCCGATAAAAATCATTCCTTACAAATGAGGCTAAATCGTATGCATTACCACACCGCGGGTTCGCCTCCCTGAGCCGAAAATACGAAAGGAAAGGGGAAACGGCGCGGACCTATGAGAGGAGAAAAAAAAAGGTGTAGTTTCATCGGAGATGGCTTGGGGAAAAAATATTAAGACGGGCGCAAGTCGTTTACCTCGTTTTCCCCTCACGGAATCGACGGAAGGAGAGGAAGGTTGGGGGGGGGAGCGGGGGAGGGGGGAGAAACATCAAAATTTGGTTCCCGGAGCGATAAATGTTACCCAATCTCCGATAGGCGTAGTAAGGTCTGCCGGGCGTATTGTTATCCCGCGTCGTCTTTTGTTTTTTCCCGATCGAAATCCATCGAAGGTTCGGCGGTTGTTCGCTGTGGAGGTGGCTGACACCGATGCATGAAGAATCGGCACGTTGGGAAACCTTAACCGGGGGAGTGGGGCGGGTCCACACGGGGATCGTAACGTTGCTTTGCATGTAAATGTATATCCCTCGCTCCACGCGCCACTGCGGGGAGGGGGGGGGAGGGGTTAGGTGGCAGAGGGTGGTGGTGGGGAAGTTGGGCAGGGTGGTGGGAACGCGGTTGCCACGCACAACAGCCTTCAACCCGAAGGCCGAGGGCAAGAAAAATGAAACTGCAGCTAGCTAGCGCATCACACGTCAGTGTTTCTCAACTTTTTTTTCACAAATCCCCTTCGCTGTTATCGAAGTATCCCCTTACAGGCGTTCCTCTTGAGTCTGAACTCGAAGTATGTGTTTTCGTCTACTGATCAAATTGAAGTGTGCCGGATTGAATCGGTGTGCGGACTTTCAGCTCCCGAGGGTTCCAAATCCGTCGAGTATGGAATTTTTTCGCAGGAGTTTCAGAGACCTAACTACTTGAGTAACATGTGACGAACAAGTATGAGTCTTCTCCTTTCGGAGTTTTATACTCAACGTTTGTCATAATAAATTCATCTGCAAATTTGTCTTACCCTATAAATTCATAAAACCCGGCGTACACATTTCTTCCATATTTTTTCATGACCACAGAATTGGACACGGACAGTGTTTCAGTGCTGAAGCATCATTATCAGGTTTTTTAACACGGTACATTTCCCTAACATAAAAGAAGAAACAGGTAGGAGAGGATAAGGTAATGGAGGTAAGGTAAACGGGAGGAGGGAAAGGTGGATAATTGTGTTACGTGTTGGAGGGTGGGGAAAATGAAAGACGCAAACATTCATCGATAAAAGTGACCTCTGAGTCTTTTTTAACCTCCGGCGTTAAACAAAATTTGATTGCTTGAAAATTTAAAAAATCACTGCTGTGGTCATCTTTTAAAAGACGTTTGGAAATCAAAATGTAGTCATCTCCATTTTATGTCAACCCCTTCCTGTTTCACCGAGGTTTGTGTCATGGCTAGCGTTTCGTTGTCATTCAATATCATCAGGGGATGATATTGAGTTTACCTCATTGTAATGAATGTGAGTGACACAAAAAATATATCATATTAGATTAATGTATGTGGAAAGACTTTGTTGATGTGTTATTTCATTAAGTAGAAATTCCTTTGTAGTACTGCCGGACACTGATAATTGTACCAAGGAACGAGTAAATATCGATCCCCTTGGAACCTTTATAATCAAGTTAAGGAATAATGCCAAGATCGAACGCCACTGAATCTACCATTCAAGTCATACTCTGTTCCCCTAAATGGACCAAGTAAATAAAATCGTAGATGTGGAATCGGTCTTTGAGTAATGTCTGAGTTACAGACCTCACCTTGAGGTAATGTTAAGGGCATGGTAGTATGCGCAAACCAGAATGAATAAAAAATGTCCATATCTTGTCTTGGGAGACATTTTATAAAAATTAAGTGTTATAGCATTATTTTCACGAGGCTCAGATCAGAATCACTCCATTTTCAGAAGCAATGTTCCAAGTTAAACTTTTTGGGAAGACAATGACAGAGAGCACGATTTACCTTCTGACGCGCTAGAGAATTATTACAAATCCACACTCTACTTTACGACATGTTTTGTCATCGGACCAAAAATGTATGCTCGGGTCTAATTAATAGTGCCTAGCTGGTGTATACAAATGCTCAATTTTTCTTCGAGCATTTCGCAATTACGACTGAAAAGAAAAGCAAGCATTTTTTCTCTGGAACGTTCTGTTAAGAACAACTGCATTAATTAATTCACACTTCGAATAAGGTCAAACATTTTATGTACGCGCTAAGTGGCAATTAACATCGCATTTATTTCGATGATAATAAAAATACGTAACAAAAACATTCAAGTGTGGAGTACCCAACTCTTTCATTTAAAGAATCGTGACCTATCCAATTGAAGCAATATAAAATTTAAAAATAATGGAATTACAGTCTAGAGGTTGATAAGCGATCTGGCTCGGGCCCTTCCGTCTCCAGCTGTAAGTTCGCAAACGTGGTTTTGAGTGGAAGAGTGGCGCCGTCCTGGCGTCTCAAAAATGTGCACTATAAAATATAATGCTGAATCTCGGTGGGAATAAGATAATCTATGGTCGAGATTTTCAACCACTAAAGTATCGTAATCGGTAGATAAGTGGCTTTGTAAATATTTTTTGCGAGAGATGTCGGCAACAGACCATCATTTTGATCTCAATCCTTCGGTGATTGACGAACTTCGACAATTTTTTGCCAAGATTTGGGTGACCCTCTTGTAATTCACTGATACCTTGATAGTCAACCGCAACAGTGTTTGGTATATTAAACAGAATGTTGAAATATGGACCTGATTAAATCGGTGCTAAGGAATAATTACCTCCAGTTGGTATCAGCAATAACCCGAGGGTAACGCTAGAGTAAATTTCCCACGAGGATTTCTTAGCCGGATACACTAAATCCCGGCGATAAACCTAAGAGGCTTATACGTTTGGTCAAGAAACGTGGCAAAGAAATATTGTGCAATAACTTTCAAGAGTTAATATTTTAAAAAAATACCGGAAAACAAATGGTGTCCCATACCCGAGTCTCGTCTCGTTTCTCGCGTCATGTGCTCCTGTATCGCCAAGTCCCGTTCTCTTGTGGTATTCGTGATTCTCACTTTATTTGAAGAAATGGTGCAATGATAATTACAAATAACGTGTATAAATAACTCATGTATTTTTGCAAATACATAGGACAAATGAAGAAGTACATAAAACAGAAAAGCTATGAGGGAATTAATACTGAATGGAGAAGGATGGAGGACTGCAGTAAATTAATCAGAGTATTGAAGTACTAATGATGATGTATTTTTACATTGAATAGATGATTACTTCATTCTGTAACGTACTGCAAGGTTTCTGGATTATTATTCAAGATGTTTATAAGGATAAGATATAAGGAGTGGTACCGTTACTAATGGCATTATTACCACTTAAATTTTCTTTTAGCCCTTGATTTAATTTTACCCAGTACAAAGAGTAAACTAGTCATTACATTTGAGTGTAGAACTACGTAGTGAATTGTCTTCTTGCAAAATGAAACAGACCACTGTCAGACCACAGCTTCAGACCACTGTCAGACCACAGCTTCAGACCACTGTCTTATATAATGCGAGGGTGGTCTGAAGGGGTGTTCTCAGGGGGTCTTTTCAGACACCCTCGTATAATAATTATATGCATGTATAATAAGAGAGAGATAAAGTTACATTAATAAATGAGAATACTGTAATTCATATGAAAAAACCTCCAGGTCAAATGCAGTGAAAAAAAAACAAAAAGATATAAATTGCCCCGTAAAATTCTTGCTATGTTGGAGGTTTTTAGCCTTCAGACACTCAGATGTGGATAGATGCAATTGGAATGCTCAAGCTTAGTATTCTTTATATTACATGATTCTCTCACGAGTATACAGGATGTATGGAAATACGGCACTAATTCTAAGGAAAACGGATTAATCTAGGGGTGGACGGTGGGATCCTTTTTGGATGATCGTTGGCAGATATCTAGAATCTCCCCTGGAAAAATTTGATTTCGCCTCTCATGTGCCCTAGATTCGATGCTATCCGTTCACTGTTTTTTTGCCATATTACTTTATTGGGGAAGTTTTAAATGATAACTTCATCCCGTATCAGGGCTCAATGCAAGGCTCTTCTTCCATGAAGACCTGTTTTTGACGCAAAAATTCCATACACATATTTCTATCCTATCGATAATTCGATGTGGGCAATGAGTTATAAAGAGGGGTAGAAATATGGTTAAGCTCTTTCTGTTTCGTAGATGGTAGAATGTATTATAATTTAAAATCACCAATGCTAATATCTCTTTCTGTAGTCTACCGTTTAACGGAGGCTTTGGACGGACGCAGACTGAAAAGCGATAAATATTCCAAAGAGACTGCGGGAGATGCCGCAACAGTAACTTTTAACGGAGTCATCTGCTAATGCGCATTGCAATGCAACAATTTCAGTGCGTAAAAACAGGCCTTCTTCTAACAAAAGACAATCTTAAACCCGACACTGCAATAGACCCTCCCTTGTTTAATTCCCCATACTTCTCTTCATTCCCGAGGACATACATGTACTCGTAAGTAGTTAACCTTTTTGCTCTAGCTTTGAAAGGCTTACACTATATCACTGATACTTTAAAAAACAAATTACGTGTTGAACTTCTTGATGAAAGATTTGAACAAATCCAGCTTAAAATCGTATTTAAATCCGGCTATGGATAACATACGTAAATATATGAAGTTATAGATATAATACGGCAATAAAATAGATAAAAGTGGAGATTCATTTTTAAAAGCGAAATGAATTCGATAAGTAAATGACTTATTTGTGTATTTTTCTGGCCACGCAGGAGAAAATTAGTCTCTCGATTACACATCAGGACAGATATGATGCAGTGTCCCGAGGTTTTAACTGATTGTAAATTCCTACGCCTACACTATCGAGTTTAGCGATACGCTCAGAGAGTATAACAATAATGTTGCTATGATATGATGGAAATAAATATGGAAAATGCTGGGATTTGCTTGTTCGATTTTGATATGCTCAGGAATTGATTAATTAATTAATTTTCATTCGCACTGCTTCTTGAGGATGAATATCGAATTAGCGAGAGGAGGATGCAAGAGTAGGACACAGAAAGTATTACTGGAATAAAAAGGAAGGAATTTTAAGAATCCGTTTTCACAATAATCTGAATGTAGGTAAGAGTATGGTATTTTAATGGGAAAGAGGGGAAGATCTTATAAAAAAGAATACAGTCAGGTTCAGAAAACAATACCCGAAAGGTAAACGCAAAAAAACGGGGGAGTCATAGACTAAAGGATTGCTAATTATAGAAATGGAGGAAAAAAAGAAAACGTGAGAATTTGAACTTTGGCATGGATAGTTAAAGAATTAATTCAAAAATTAATGCGAGAAACTAAACGTAGGGAAAAGAGCTGGATTATGATAGAGCGAAATTTATGAAGGGTTGGTGAGTCGACTTGCAATAAATAAATGAACTTAAAGCACTTGCTTATAAATGAAAATGTAAATGCTGTGCCAAGCAGATAAAAGAGTAACATTATTAATGAAAACCGATATAATATTAGGAAGTCAGGCAGGAACGTGCGTTAAAGTTATTTGGGCAAATTGACGTTGTATCAGAGTAAAGGAGGCATGAATGAGGATAATTTTGATTCAGAAGCATTGTTGATCGAGTTGAGAAATATGCTGTGGATAATAGAATCAAGAAAAGTAGTTGAAATTTAAATTTTTGAGAATGGAATTGATAACATCACAACATTGCTAATGAGTTGATAGGAGGGGTATATAAAGAGTTTATTGGGATGGAATTTGGTCAGAATCTTTATTAATGTATTAAAAAATAGCATTTGAGTAAGTTTAATTTCGAGCGTGGCTGAGGCAGTACGAAGAATAATTTTTCTTGCTTGCTTTCCTAGTTAAATTTCAACCGTAAAGTTTGTTAAAAGGTGAGGAACGCGTCATTAAACCATCGCGGTAATGGAAAAATGAATATAATGGAATGTAAAGAAGAAGGCAATCGCTTTATTTTTGTTTGCCTCGTGCATTTCGGCGCCCGACAGATTATAGTGGGAATATTGACCAAAGGTGTTGCAGGGTATAATTGCACGCTTTAGGGTAAGAATACCTATATTTAAATGAATCAGAATGAAAAACTTAGGGTTAACGAATGAGTAAGGACGAATTTGTTGTTATTGCCCTTGTTGTTTAAATTTTTATTTCTAAAAATATTTAAAAATATATCCGTTATAGTCTTGAAATAGGAATGAAATTAGTCGGGAAACCGATTAATTCAAATAGCCTTCAGATTTAAAACATCTAATTCCTAACCTGCTAAGTAGCCATTGTTGAGCACATTCCAGATGAATATGGGTGATATAATACTTGTCACGCTAATGAAGATGAATCACTCACCTTCTCTGTACCTATTTGTTATCATTTCGTCATCGCACTGTTCAGTACTCATGCTTCCCCACCATTCACTATCCTCCCTGGCACTATGAATTAGTATGCATTACATCTCCAGCTGTGGCCCCACTTCTCATCTCTCTTCACACAAACCTGACACTGTACTTGGGTTTTTCAAATTCCTTTTCTATATTTTCTTAAGTTCTCTGTTTCAAATGATATCCTAAATTGCAAGTCAAAATCGTTGAAATACTTCGCCTTACCCACCGCTTACCCACCCTGACACCACTGTTTAAGTGACCTAACCCTTGGAGTCAGGAGAATTAGCAAATGCCTAGCTAAGGAGCAGCAGTTACGTGTAAATCATTCCATCTCATTCTTAACCTTTGGGTTTTGGATCCATCGGAAGTAGTAATCATTGATTCAAACAGTCCTGGACTATCGGGACTCACCAGACCTTCGACAACGTTAGTGTTGTAGTCCATTGGGGAGAAGACCTAAAACCTCAGTATATAATCTAATTCCTATAAAAAGTCTCATTAAATTAAGAATTTTATGCAGCGGGATGACCGTTACATTTGTTCAGCTCACGCATCAGTCCCCAGCCGAGAATTGTTCTGTATCCAAATGTAATTTTTTCAAAGTGTAAAAATCATTTACGTAGACCGAGATTCGTACCCCTAACCCGGTCAAGGAAAACGGATTTTACTCTGTAACATTCTTGCAATTTGATGCACATCAGCGGACGACCCCGTTGGAGTAACTCTCGTTTAATCTCCCGCATTTCTTTGCATTTGTCAGGTAAAATAATTGCTTAGATAACTAATTAATTTCACTCTCTAGCTCGTATAGACGACTTAATGCAACGAATGGACGAAGGTTCAAAGCGCAACCCTATGCCATTCTAGGCAATATTTAATTCACAACTTTTACTCGGGTCAACGCAATAATTACGAGAGAGCCACTATAATATAAATCACGTGAAAGTACTAAGTGGTTTATTCAATTTCCTCAACGACGGACGAAGTTCGTAATCATCGGGTCTTAAAGAGAGGCCTGGGAAAAGCAAACCTCGAGTCGTTCCAATTAAAGCTCGTGATAATAACGCGTTCTGAAAAGCAACCGCCATATTTGCTTCCATTTATGGCAACATTCATTGCGGAAGGCGTTTTGCGGCTTAAATAATTCGCACCTCCTTTTTCTATTTGGCAAGCTAATAAGTCAACGAGGCTATAATAACCCTGTTGCTGTCGAACTGATTTAATCATCAACGCTGGAGCGTGAGGGAGCGCAGCATAACGCTTCACGCTTGCCTGGTGTGTCGGCGTGTGTCATTTAAGGAGAGGTGTGAGGAGAATTCAGGTTGGGGGCGAGATCAAAGCACTCAGAAAGATACAAATCGGAAGGATTTGACGCGGCAGTTGGAAGGCATTATTCAACACACCCGGACCGAATGCACTGGAAGGATAAATCACGCTGGACGGTTGGAGAGAAGTGTGCCGCGTGGCATAAAATACTGGTTACCCAGTTAAAATTCAAGGATCGATTCTCTTAGCATATGAGGAAAGGCCAACGTCAGATTATCACGAATATCATCGGAAGACCACTCCTGTCGATACTAAAAAAACACTGTATGAAACCAACAAATCACCATTCAATGACTAAGTTAGCTTTTTTTACAACCAAAGAATCGTAAACAGCACTCCCACTAATCTTCCCCACGTAAATTTCCTTTGATTTTCCTTTATTTTTTAAACGTTGGATCCCTGACTCAATTATTCAATTTCAAAGAATAGCACCTACTAACGAAGGTTTTGAACCACCCTTAAAAAAATATACATTTGTATCTGAAAGTGTTGATAGCAGGCCTTAGAAATTTTCAGGATTTGGTACGCAAGTCAACTAAATTGACCAAATCTTAGTATTAGAGACATGAGTAAGCCGTTGATATCCTCCAGTTTATCGGCACCAAATAAAGGAATTTATTCTATTTATCAGCAAATAATGGTAGAGATAATTTTTAAAATTTTAACTAGGTGATTCGCCGAATCAGAAGGTGTTTGGGAAGTGTCGTCATTTTACTCATGAACGATTCAATCAACATATTTAATTTATGAGCATTTAAAAAAATGTTCACAAATTTCAATGCACGATTCGCGAATCTTTCCCTCGGTAGGGTGGCGTACATAGCGCAAAAATACCACTGCGCCCGCGATTCCTCGTCGTATTCTACCTACACATTATAATTTTCAGCGATGCGTAATTGTGTGGGTGATGTGATTAAATTTTACTTCGTATGACAAGTGTAAGCTCTACGCCAGAAGTGCAATACTACAGCACCCTATTCGCGTCGTTTGTGTTTAACTGCATAGAAGTAGTTTAATCAGGTATTAAGTCCTTAGCGATCTTTTTCTTTTAATATTCTTTTGTCTCTTTCATGAAGTTGCTGTCTTTATTTTACTTTATCCTTTTATCCCAGGCTTTCCGTTTCTCAAACTTGCTTCATTTTTCAAAATGCACTGTATTGGTGGACGATCTGGATCAAAGTGTCACCGCGTCATCACCATGAGAATTCTACTGCGTACGCGTGTGCTGATACCACTCTTTGAAAACTAATACTCAGCCTAAAAGGTTTATGCAGAAATGCAAGTTCCTTTTCTCTCATCTCATTTAATTTTCCGCACTTGATATTTTAAGTTATCAGACTGGAGAATATGCTAAGCTTATAAATCGATAAGTAATCGCGTAATAGTATCCGCACGTGCGTATGATGAGTCCACGTGTAATTATTCTTTAGGTTCAATATTTTCAATGGCACTTACTCCGATTTATAACAAAACCATAAATTATGAAAGCTAGCAAAAGAATAAGTACCTTCGTAGATAAAAATTATAAAAAATAATATTGAGCTCAAAATGATCTCATTATAAATTATGTTATTGTCTCGATCTCTCATAAAAATCATCATCCGCAACACCTCTGTAGCCCAGAGTACTACACAGATGAAATGTACCCGGATTCTGAACTGTTTATGGATTGGACTATTTCGAAAACGGAGTGTGGCCGGGATTGTGGCAAGTCTCTCACCGGCGGCGCCTTGGTCTGGACGGTGAGGCATAGAATGCTCTATTTTAAGGGTTTTCTAAAGCCATGTTCTCCGGAATGCCTTTGTTGGATTGCGGCTCTGCGAGAGCTTTGGCGGAGCTATGTGACATCGATGTGGGAGTAGTTCGCGGCTGTAAGTTTTGAAAGCCCCCCTTCGCAGTAATTGTATCAGCACTTCGCGAAACCATCGTTGAGCAGCCACTTCCTCCTCGGCAAGCAGTAATCCGAGATGGTGGCTTGACTACAATCGGAATGCCACCATATACACTCGTCTCCCTTCTTATAACATGATTCAAATCACAATTATTAATGTTATAGGAGTCTAGGGGAAAATCAAAATTCAGCTTTCCTCTAGATGTGAATACACAATACACACAATGAAATATTCGAAAGATTAAGATAATGAATCTTCAAAAATGAGCAATCTGAAAAAGAATAGATTTATATCACCGAAACCTATGATTTTAAGTAGATGCATAGCCGATCACGACTTTAATCTCAAGTCTAGTCTTTTCATTTAATTTATAATGAAATAGTTCACAATTTTTCCATACAATTAATGAAAAATGTCTAGACAGTGAAGAAAGTTTCAAATAATTAAATATGATGCTTCTTATTTGACTTTACTTATGTCTAAAGACACTTAAGTTTCAGCAATATTCCATTAATCGCAGTTATCATAAAATAATAAATAATTTCTGCTGAGCACAGTACACAGGTACATGCGGTGATAGACTGGAAAATAGATTCACATGAAAGAAAACTATAATCGGATTAATATCTACTTTTCTAACCGTTAGGTACACTTGGGTCGTAAACCTAAAGGTAGGTCGCACTGCTAAGATAATAATAGCTCCATGCAGTTTGGAGCAATAATTGAAGGCAATCTGCGAGAAAGCAGTATAAGATTGAGGATAAAATACATAAAGGAACGAGAGAGGCCATACTCTTGTGTAAGGATAACGGGAGCAAAAAAATAACGCACCGGCCATTGTGAATGTTAACTCAAGAAGACCTTTACAACGTGGATTGGAACCGGATTTGACAACTGTTAGAAAAAGCTTGGATTGATTTACATTGGAGGGAGAATAATATGTAAACTTTACGAGGGCCAAGTTGCTACACAGCGAATGATGGAAGAAAGAATAGTAGAAGTTGAAATATCTAAATGAGCACAACAAGAATTTAACCTAAGCAACCAGAACTCTTCAACGCACTCTTGAAAAAAGCAATAAAAATACCAGATGGGAATGGCATAAAATGAATGGAGCAAGGATATAGAGAGGGAAGGGATTAGGGGGAGAAGGGAATGGGAGTTCAATAGGGAAGACATTACTAAGCTCTAAGCCCATGCTGATAGTTGTCTGTTTTCTCTCTTTAGAGTCTTCTAAGTCGAAATGCTCCACAAGCAGGATACTCCTTTAAGAAATATCTAGAACTAGGAGTTGATATTATTATGACAAGATTCATGTATTACACTGAGTGGATAAAATTGCATGGAAAAGACTTAAAGGAATCCTTGAGCTCAACACCTTAAGGATTATTACGTGAAATGTAAGACAAGGGTTGAAAGCACGGCGAGCAAGGGTTGAAGGTACGACAAAGCATAAAAGTTAACCGTAAAGAAACTAAAATAATATTATGCGGAAGGTAATAACTGGGCAAATATTACTCCCCGAGGAATAAATTTCAAACAGATGGAATATTTTACCAATTGGATTGATGCGATGACAAGTACTGTGGCTTCACTCCTTGAGAGTTCGGGTTAAAAACCTGGCGGTGGGAGACATTTAGTTTGATAGTCATGATCTCTCCAGATCATTGGTCTAAGAAAGAGGGTTCTTAGGCGAAAAGAGATTCGTAACTCAGCATCGAAGAATGGAAGGCTGTAGCCAACCATTCTTCGGAATAATGTAAATGAGTTTCATCCAAGGCTGACGCTTCGTTTGTCGATAAAAATGCCCACCTGAAAATCTTTGTTCATCTAAAAGAAGTAGTCGGGCCAGCCCAATTAGTAAAACTTAGTTTCCTGGGATGGGATGAATAATGAGTTTCGGAATGGTAGTTTGAAGATGTCCAAAAGTCTCCAACCGACTGGGTGTGGTAGTTTGCTTAGGTGGAGCATGCCAATTGAAGGTCGCACACAATGAGGAGATGCACAAGGAATTATTTATTCCACAAAATTAGTAGACTACATTAGACAAAGAAACTATGAAGTATGCCCTTGTAAAATTAATTTTGGCAAGTTTTTTAAGTATGCGCCCAATTCTGACAATGAAGGAGCAGATTTACGCCGCAATTAGGCCGAAACGCATCTCGTTTTAGACGCTCGTAGAACTTGGAGGTTGGGAGGGAAAAGAATAAACTTTGAAGATTTCATCTATGCATGTGTGTCACGGTGTTGTTGAAACTTGTGATCCAAAGGATTTGACAAAAGGAGGCGGTTAGAGTGTAAAATACGATTGTTTCAGGTTTATAACGGTGTCTTCACCCTCTCATGGAGTCTCTCCCTCACTTGGATGAATTAATTCCATCGTCTTAACATTCATTTTCACTCATAATGCATGGGTGGTCCCATGAATCATCAAAAAGGGGTTTATTTGCTGGGGAAAGGTAATGTGTTTAAGGCTTGCCTACGGATTGTTTATGGAAAATTTAACTTAATGTTTCTTATGAGTAAAATAATCTAAAATAGGTGTAAGCCTGAATAAATGGTGAGGAAAAATTAAAACGTTTCCTTATAATGAATCTTTTTGTAGCTCAACAAGTAGTACTGTATAGGCCGATTTCTGTTTCCAGAATATCTATATATTTTATCTAATGCATATATATATACATATACATATATATATATATATATATATATATATATATATATATATATATATATATATATATATATATACATACTCTGGGCACCTGCAGCTCCACCCAAGCTTTGTAATTTTTCGGGTACCAGATATTGTATATATGTATATATGTATATATATATATATATATATATATATATATATATATATATATATATATATATATATACACACACATATCAATGCAATACTCATGAAGCGTGTGGAGCATATTTTGAGTGATAAGATATTTCTGTGGAAATAACAATTCACTTTCAACCCAATTTGAATCCGCCCATGCCACAGAGAAATGTTCCGTTCGAAATTATCGGCTAAGTAGAACTTCTATCCGGCCATTATGATTGGCGACGCGATCAAAATGATACTTATGGGAGGGCTTTGTTCGGAAGATGTCTGTTTTGAGGCAGATATGTGCCGTGTGTGTGCCTTACGCACATTATAGCGTGTCTGCCTTGAAAACCTGGTTCACCACGGTATTGCACGCTCTCGACGAAACGTAGAGTATGACCGAGCAAACTGAATAGTGGTTTTCCCACTCCGCTTACGGATGGAACAAAACAGTTAATAAGGAAACACAGAACTTCGACTCTCGGACAGACAAACGGGCTTTTACGGCTGGCTGACAAACAGGCTTCCCCCGGCGTGCGCGGCTTTTACGTAGGCGAATTGGAAACCGTGGGACGACGAAAATACACGAGTGAAAGGATTGAACGAGCACTCGCTCGCTCGCACTCCGACACCCACACCAACTCATACACACACACACATACACGCACAAACAAAAGCTCTCGCACGCTTTTGTTCCGAGGCATCGGAGAGCAGGTAAGAGCCGCTTAGGAGGCTTTCGGAGGACTTCGCACGGGACACGGATTTCGGCTCCGCGTTGATCGATTGCCCGGATCCCATATTTGCTTCATCCACGAATGAGATTACTTAAGATGCCTGTGACATCCGCGGCGACGATGAGGTGGCGGGTTCGGTCGCGTCCGGGACAGGCCAGGGCTGAGCTTCAGTATGTGGGAACCATCGCGAAGAGTGATAATTGAATGAACAAGCACAAAGAAGGGACGTCAAGTTTGTCAAAACTTGTCATGAGTAGAAAATAAGTTTACGGAGTTGAGGCAGAAAACTTGGTTAGAAGAAATTATAGCCGTGACGAGAGCAAGGTTGGATAAGGCTCGATTCCATTAATCGTGCATGCGTTTCCATTCGAATTATTGCTCTGGTAGTTTATTATTCATTAATTTAAATTAAAAGTAGACATTATAGAAATGCTTATTGATTTGTCATCTGAAGTTTATTTTGTTAGGCACCAATTTTCGGAGCCTATCACGGGTAAATGTCCATTTTCATGAAAAAAATGCCCAATTTTAGGAAATGATAGGAATCATGGATTTATCTTACCACTGAAACTAGGATTTCAATAAGGTTTAGGGAACTTGAATTGACCCATGACATCTTGGAAATGATAATCATCTCACAACCGAAGAGATCGAATGAGAGATATCCTCACTGACAGTCGGAAATGAGTTTTTCTTTTGCAAAGTTAGCAATCACAAAATAAACTTCCTGTCGTATATCATAACTTTTATGTAAACCTCATCAAAACATTCATGTTATTCATAAAAAATAAATAAATTCATAATTTACTAAACATGTATAAGTACATACGAAAGCCGAAATACCCTCTGCCATACCGTCCAATTTGTGGCTCGCAATTTACTCTGCAGATGAAGGAAAATTATTGCCACGGATGGCTGATAAACTGCGGTAACCACTTGCATTTTCTTAACCATTTATCGGGACACTCGGCTTCATTTTTTAAATGGATGTAATCAAGAAATCAACTAGGGGAAAATCACAAAATTCAAATGCTTGTGGATAAAATAAAACTTTCGGGCATCTTATCAAGCGACTCAGCCGCGGCTTGCTTAAGAGAATGAATGGGGTGGGTGATCATAGTGCTTAAATTGATTTTCTCCCGCGTGCTTGCAAGTCCGGGTATAATACAAATCCCTGTCAACAGCAGTAGTAACGTTCCTGAAAAGTGTCGCATCTGTCAAAACTGTGGTTGCCAGGTCCAAGATTCCAAACGAACAATGCTGAAATCGAGAGGAGTCTTCGAGCTGCTAATCGCCAGCTTTTGACGATCGAGATGTATGTATTTCCTTGGAATTACAAATCATAGAAATGATCGAAAGTTTAGAAAGCTCTATCGAATACCTTGGCGGGGAAGAACTTAAATCTCGTTATACATTTTGTGGATTGCCGGTAAGCCAGCGGGTAGCGGAAGTTGTTTGTCGTTTTCCGCAGGGTCCGGGTTCAATTTCGGAGGACGCATTCGGCACTCTAAACAGTTTATCCCAAGCCGTGCGATTCCAGGACACCAGATCGTCCTGGGAAACCATATGCGGGGTTAGAAAAGGAACTGCCCCACTCCAACGTGTTGATATCACACTCCCGAGCTTAGTTCTAGATGAACATCATCCTCATCTATCAAACCAATAATCGGGTCGATGACTATGATTTTTATTTTTGAAGAAATTATTGCGGATACAGGTACAACCCAAGTTTGATGCTAAGGTTAACTATGCTTTTCAGGGATTATTTCTCAGAAGTAGTAGATTTATCGAAGAAAAAAATTATGTATTCCTATTTGAAGTAACGGATATTGTATTGAAGTCGATCAGGTTGGGATCATTCTACGCTGCAAACGTAATTCACAAAACAGCTTTAAATTATCAGAATTAAAAGCAAATCGTACTTAACTTCTTTGCGATTACTTCTTTAATTTTTATACTTAGGCAAGGTGGTTTTCGGAATTTAAATTTGATAAAACCACGGATTATATTTTTTCTAAACCGGATGTTTATCACGATATTGGACTGGTGTAAAGCATTAGAAGATATTATAATTTTTATTATCTTAACAGTTAGTATTTACTAAAGACTTCCTAATGGAGTGTATTTATTATATGTGTTGATAATAGCCGCAATAATTGAAATAGTAAAGTTCAGAGCAGGTCTATCAGCTAAGTCTGCAGTCCAATAAGTGGCCATGTTACAGTGAATAACCATTTATTTTACTATCATATTCTCTCTCTTACTATTTGCCTCGTACTAATTCCTCTATTCATTCCTCTCCTTAAGTCACAATCCGAGGCCATTTTATAAATTTCAATACTTAAAAGTACTTGTAAATCAATTGTTCCTGAGGCCACCATGCTTGTGGAACTTAAAGAACTTCTATTTTAAGAATTCAGCTCACGAATGAGAGTGGAAAAATTAAAGTGCCAGTAAATTTAGATTTAATATTGGAACGTAAAAATGTAATGTATCCCGTTTTAAATAGATAAATATTCATTGTGCATGGAAAATAATATTTAATTTGATTGGAATTCCAAACTAGTCTTTCGTCGCCTTTGTTGGCAGGAAAATGGCAACGCCATGGTGAATGCCCCTGCATTGAACAACGGTCGACAACTGGGACATCAGGGTCAACTTTTTCTGTGACTTTGCGAAATTTCCAGTTCTCAATATATTAAATTACATCGTTGTCGTACGTCCAGGGAAGGAATTATAGAAATAAATTTGCTTACACTGGACTGCCGCCCAATGGAAAAGTATATTCTGATGTAGAGTAAAACTCGGTAAATGTGAATAGCAAATAGTTCCCTAGACTTCACTGCAAACAACACATATGTGTTGCCCAATAAAGTGAAACAGACTGCATTCAGAAATATACCAGTTAGGTTCTAGCTAGTAAAAATGAAACATCAAAATGTATATGTAAGAGGGAAACACTCGTTTAATACATAACGTAGGACGTTCGCAAGAAAATGAATAAGACTCAACTTCTTTCGTCACTGATTATATTGATAGAAGGAAAAGTTTCATGGAATGAATGAAAGAATCAGACCCATGAGAGAAATGTTGGTATATTTCAGCGGCCAATGGTGTATATTCGGATTTGATTATTTTCCAGCTGCGGTTCCCATGAAGTGCGTGCGATGAATCGATGTCGCCGGGTGACGGAGGTTCGGGCTGGAGGATAAACGCATTCCCATTTCCACGCAGATCACTCAGTTTCGATGAAATGGCAGTTATTTATTTCCACGGGCACAAAAGTCGCGCTTTTCAACGTGAAATTGCGGAGACGGAAGGGAGAATTTGCCGAGAGAAATCAGAATTTGGGTCTCGCAGAAAATTTTAGGTTCAAAAGTTGAGTGCCGTTATTAACCAAAGCTGAACGTAATCGATACCGCAGGATGTAATTCTCGATATGACTGGCAATATAAATAGCTCGGCTAATGATGGGTTTAGCAATTAAATTAATATGATAATTTCATCTAAAATTTATCATTTAGACTCTTAATTCAACTAGCGGAAAGATAAATATTATAAGGAAAAAAATAACCAATGGATCTCGAAATCGAGTTTTAATGAATTTACTTTTCTCACTGCCCATTCGTGATTAATCATTGAAAAAATGATTATCGTGTTCTCTTATGTAGTTATCTCTTTCGGAAAAGTCACAATTGGAAATGTGAGTGAAAAAGCCCAGTTTTCGATCAAACTAATAATTCAAACATTATTGTAGTGTTTCCCTTCTGTAAAAAGAATATACAAGCTTTCCTAGATTACTTCTAGGGCAATTGCTTGAAATCCAAGAATCTTCTAATATTCTCGTTATGAAAGGAGTAATGGTAACTTTACAAATGCATTTTGTATTTGTTAATGCGTCTTATCTGTTTAAAATTCAAGTTCAGCAAGGTAAAGTGATCCGTCGATTTGTATTTTTGATGGCCAAATAATTAGAAATATGAATGTCATAAGGCTGAAATCGGTCATTTATTGGTATGATATAATTCGGGTTTTGATTTTGATAAGTAACGAAATATTGCCTACTTTCGAAAAACTTAAAACTTTCTTCGATATGATCGTATGTTCTCATCCATCGCTCACAAATGTCAGCAAAGGCGTTAGTCAATAAATTAATTAACATGCAAATGTAACTTTTATCAATTTTAATTTTATTTAAATACAACGAAAAGAGTTTTATACTGCATGTACATATTTATATTCATCGAACGCCGACCTCTCAAAACCGTTCTTTCAATTTGATAGGATCATTTCATATATTACGGCACGTGCAATAACATGTCTTCTTATCGGTAGGTATATTTAGTTTTTCAGCTGTAGGAGAAAAATTTAGACATGCTTGTCATGACTCCATGATTTTCGACTTGCTCCCGTATTGATCGATATCGCAGAACGACAGCTTCGCCGGCAACTTCTGGTCCGAGGATTCACTTCATTTTCACTGCGGACTTGAACAGGTTGACTAGAATGCCTGCGAAACTTTCGTTCCGCGATATCGATCAACGTGGGAAGGAGTCGAAAACCGTCCAGCCATCACCACAATAGAGCGAAAGCTTCCGCAGTAAGTGCTTTTTATGAAGTAAAAGTTTTCTCTGGAATCCGTCAGGGGACTGTTTGTTATTGGCAGAAGCCAAATCCAAAGTGTATTCACTATTTTGAATGTCATTGTGAGGGAAAGCAATACTGATTCAAGAAAATATTAGATTTTATTTCATGTTAATCCCTTTTGTACTCAACTGTCACATTTATTGCATTTTACTAAGCGAACACACCATAAGTCTTTCCATGTTCCTTCATTGGCCGAAATCATTTATTTCCACCATTCCATATCAGTAATATGTACGAATTTGAACAAACAAAAGGCACATGCAGATTTTCGCATCAAACTGTCGTAGTAACCTGATGACTTATGCTATTTTAGTCACGACTTTTGGGAGAGAGAAAGGATTCTTTTTGTCAGCTTCTCCCGCTGTCAATTGCCTTAAAGAAATTGCATCGAGATGTGAATTATGTGCCATATTGATAAAAAATTCTGCATTTGCTAAGTGCATTCTCTCAAATGGCGATGATAAATAAAATCTTACCCTGTTTTCTTTTATAAAAATTTAAATTGAATATTCACAATTGTAGTTTGCCCTAATGGCAGCGGAAGGCTACTACTGGAAGAGTTATTGATTAACAGTGTAGAAATACTTTTATTCCTCACGAAAAATTGTTTCATACGAGTGAATAAATAAGAGTTGTAGAAGTGCTAACATAAGATCATCAAAATGCCTCCGTTTTGATTATATTAATCAATTTGAAGGAAAAAATCCTAAATAGATTAGTTTAAAAAATTGGCGCCTCAGAGAGAGTCCAAAATAAATTTTAGAGCATCTTTCAGAAATTATCAAGGACATCTTAGAGTGCTTGAAAACTGTGTATTTTCTTCCTTTATTTGGTTTGCATAAAAAGTATTGGGAAAATTTTCGTAAAAATAGATTTATTACAGATATATAATGACTCAAAATTCTTCCAATTACATCCCTTGAGCGTCGACATACTTTTGCCAGCGGCTTTTTCACGACTCGAAGGTGGGTGAATTCCGGAAGGTCCTTAAGGGTACGCGTTCAGCTTCTTTGACGTCACTTAAGGTCCCATGATGATGTCCTTTGAGGGAGGATTTCACTTTTGGGAATAGGAAATAGTCTACTGGTGCCAAGTCGGGACTGTAAGGGAGTTTGGAAATTATCACGATGCCGTTGCAGAAAGTCTTTGCAAGCAGACACTCGACTCTGCTCTTGGTCGTCCGTCTTTCAAGACTTTCGGGACGAGTTTAGCGCAGATCTTTCGCATTCGCCCAACTTTTCCGCGATAATGATGTGAACTGTCATCTTATCAATGCCTGTACGATCTGGGGTCATGCGGACAATTAACCAACGGTCTGAATACAGCACCTCACGCGCACGTCAGGAAAAAAACGTTACCGATACTTTTTATATGGACCTTGTGAAAGTCTTCGTTCGTGGTCAAGGAGGACCATTTCTGGACCACTCTAAGATGAGAGTGATCCCGAAATGGTCCCGTTTTTGAAAAAATATGATTAAAAATTACTGCCTACTTACAAATTATCAATATATGTATAGTAGCCGGCAATAAAAGCGTAATTGTACACTAAAGTTTAATTTACACATGATTTGAAACACTATAATTAGGGGCATATCAGGAGGAGATCGAGGATTTTCACATTATTTTACACTTACGTGTACATGGTTCCATGGAGAAACCATTGCTAGGGTTAGTGGCAGAGAATGATTCTAGTACATTAGATATGAAGTATAAAAATGGAGAGATACTTAAAACCCATTGCCAATAGATATGTTGAATAATTCAAATAATGGAAATAACTTTTACAACAGGTACATCCACTATGCTTTCTCATTGTAAAATATTTCCCTGCGTACACGGAATAAGCTGCTAGAAATCAAAATAATCAAATAGGAGTAAGACAAAATAACGTTAACATGCTAGGTTACTTGAAATTATTTTTTTAACTTAACGCCAGGCACAGGCGAAGGGACTGGCCCTGCCCTGGTGCATGAATTTCACTCATCGCTTGGATTAGCATTTAGTGAGCTCTACCCTCACCTACCAAACCAATCAACGGGTTGATAGCTGTGAATCCTAGCGTCATTGCCTGCAGTATTCTAATCCCTTATCGCCTGTCGGAAAAATGATATCTTCGATCCGTCGATTCTACAGTTAAGTGGTCATATTCCCTCTAAGCAGCGGCCTCATTGATCCATTTCATTGAATTTTGCCAAAATACTTCATCGTATGGTAAACGAGGTACGTATTTGATATTAAACTGTAGTGTTAAATTTCCACTAAGCGCAACTCGATTTGTGAATCGAGTTTCGACGTTTATCACGTAATCATCAGGAGCTACACAGATTATTCAGTTGAAAGGTTATTTGGATAGACTTTGGGTGACCTGCGAAGGGATTTGGAAGGTCAGCACTCATATTAAGCGGGAGAAAGGTAATTACAAGGATTGGGAGAGGTACCGTGGGTTAAATCCAGAAGAGGCAAGTGAATAATAAATGGCACATCAATCATTAACCTTCTCAGCATTTTATACGGCTTAATTTAATATTTTTTAAAATTCTAATCATCGGAATTGCACTGGAGATGATTAATTCAGAGATTAGAACCTTATATGTATGGTCCAAAATGATTTATGCCTAATCAAGCTTCGTTCTAACCAACTTGAATCAACTAATTTAGATTAAGTTTTAAGGCCTATGAAGTTTTCATCAGCTTTCATCGCTATAAAAGCTGGAAGGATATTTGATCCAGCGTCTGTGGAATTTGCTCTAATTCTGCGTAGAATTGAAACTTCTCCTAATTTGGCGAATAAACGTGAGCAAATGTGAGGTGGTGTCCATGGGGTTAATTTCGCAGCATCAAATGAAAGTAAGGTTGTTGAATAGTGTGCCTATCATTATACATTCGCCTTTCCCGGCTTAAACCTTCGGTACCTCTCCACATGATTATTCGCCCCGCACTTAATCTGATTACAGCCCTCCTTTTAAAATCTACCCACCATCCCTAACTTCGCCAGCCATCAACACAGCCACTCAATTTCATCATCTGCATTTCCTCTGGTGATAGTATGATACATGTCGCCTCACGATATTCATAAATAGCAACATTCTATGGAAAATTACCAATCCAGTTTTATTCAGAGATTCAATTTCAGCAAATTACAGCCGGTGGCCATAATTTCAACTTGTAGTGAGTAGTTTAATCGTAATAGGTACAGTTACATCTACACGATACCCCACAAGCCGTCGCAAGGACGTGTGGCGGGTGGTGGTAAGTCACCAGTCATTCTACATGTATTCCCACTATTTCCTTATGCACATGGCACCCCGTGATCCACCAAAAAATCGCGTGGAAAGGGGGTGGCCGAACACCATTAATTCAAAATGCCTACACAAATTACGAGTTTTACATGGTTCTCAGCTGTTCTTGTGCCTACACAAAGAGGGAAAGAAAATACATTAGAAGAGCGTAGGTAGACATGCAATTCAGAACTCGTATTACCGGTTAGTATTCTACGTATTCCGGCGGATAATTCATAAATGCAATAGTATTTATCTACATTCACCTCTCACCCACGTAGCAAAAGGGCGTACATGCCAAATGGGGGGCATTTGGACGTCAGACTTTGAGAGAGGTCTGGGGAAGTTTCATATACCTCTATTTTCGACAGCGTGTACCTATTTCTTTCTTAGGTGTTCCCCCTTTTATTGTTGTCACGAATAGTCCGCGGGAAAAACGAATACTTGAATCTATCCTTTCGGCACTCTCTCTTATTTTGTGACAATTGTCGGCCCTGAGAATGTAATTAGTGGGCTTAATTACATCCCCAATGCCCGATGCAAAACTACATGCTTTATATCTTTGCAGTAAGTTTAATCTAGCACTGAGTTTTCGCATATCTAAAGGTTATCATCCCAGATTCTGTATTAAGTGTGTGACGCTTTGTGTCCTTTGGTACGATTTTTTTCACCAGCCTAGCGGTCTTTTTCTGTGTCTTATTCAATTCTGTAATCAATGCAAACTTTTAATGAACGTACCTACGGTCTTGAAGCAATGGAAAATGAAATATCCGAGACCGTATACTTGATTGGCAATAGGTTGTTTAAGGGGGTAGGTGAAAGCAAAGTGACAAGTAAGGGAAAATGGGTCACTTGGGTGTGTTTGGGAAACAGAGTTTCCCTACGATGTGTTAAGTATTTCCTTCGTGCACCTTAAGAAGACGTTCCTTGGCCGTTTTTCATAGCTTTTTGTATTTTGAGTGCAATTCCCTTTGTTGCCTTAAAGACCTTCTAACCTCAGTGTTGTACCATCGTGGTTCGTCACTATCGTTTTTCTTTTTGGTAGGGATATACAGGTGTATATCCCTACCAAAAAGAAAAACGCCTGTATATGTCTCTAAACCGTGTCTGATTAACTCCAATAAATGATTCCATGTAGCCTCAGTCCCAGCGTTGTACGTTTTCATAATGACTAATTGTAGACTTTTGCTAAGACACGCGGAAAAATCCTTGAAGTTACCCTTCTGGAATATGTATACCTTTCGTCTGGGTTTTACGATTTTGTGTGCCGAAACAGATAATTACAGATAATTTGATTACAATTCCTTTGTGGTCACTTATTCCTTTCGTTACCCATGAATGTGTGACTATATCGGGATGGCTTATGAAGCAAAGGTAGTTGTAATAGATAGCAGTTGCGGGGGTTATGACTGGAGAAAGCGGAAGCATTAACCGGTGATTTAGTCCTGGGGGGAAGGACAGACGTTTGTTATTGCATCCCGAACGAAAATGGGACAAATCTATCTGGAGAAATCAGAGACGCACCCGGGGAATGAGGAGATCGGGGCGCCCTTTCGCTCAGTGTTAAATAATGCAGGAGGTCGAAGGCATATTTGAGGGAAAGCATATTATTTGCTTCTCCCTCCGTCCTGCCTGTATTATTCCCCAAGTATGACGTCTCGCCTTCGGATGAATGCCCCCGGGGGCGGAACGCTCTCCGTCGCCTTCGATACAGGGAAAGAGAGAGCCAATTCTCACTTACCTGGGGGACCCAGCAGATTGGTTCCGGTCTCGCGAAACGCGACCAGAGTACGAATAGCGCTCTCTTAATACGCTCGCGCATGAAAAAATACAGGGAAATATTTTTTTAATGCCTCGAACAAACTTTTAGGGTTGCCAAGATGGAGTCGTCGGAGACGAGGAACTCTTAGGGGAAGAACTCTTCCTTCCAACCGAAAGTGACATTCATTCACACTCTTCCACATAACTACGCCCTGGCATTTATTTACGCTCTTACGCTTATCTCGTCATCACCATCATGGGTAAGCAATCCTAAGACTGGTTTGTGGCAACTCTCCAAGATGCTGCGCCAATCTTCCTGTCTCTTCTGTCCTTCATAGCTTCTTGCGTTGATAAAATCCTCAGCTTGATTCTCGTAATTCATCATTGACTTTCCGCCATCAGTTCTTTCCTTCCGTGGCTCCTCCATTACAGTCTTAAGCAAAATATTGTGCCTCAGATTGTGTCCAATTAGTTTCCCTCGCGCCGTGACTTCCACGGGATTTCCTCTGCACTCCTCGAAGGACCTTGTCATTATTCACTCGGGCTGTCCCTTTTATCTACATCATTCTTCCGGACCACCAGATTTCCGTCGCTTATAATCTCTCTGATGCTGCTATCGTCTGTGTCTTCAAGTCGTAGAGCTCAGTACGTAAGATTTTATGATCCCTTTCCATATGTCAAAGCCGGTTTTACGTACCATCAGTAATTGTTTCTCATGATTGAAAGTCATCTTTGCTAGTGCTATTCCACTTGCGATCTTTCTCTTGTTTCTTCCATCGATCCTGAGGATCCCGTTTCCTATCGATAACAGAATCATTCTGGTGTTCCATCCTCTAATCATAATTGAAATATCTGTGCTACACTCAAACTTATATCGTAATAATTCATCTGCTGATATTCAACCCATTATAGAAGTGACAGCTACAGTTTCGATGTAGGTTCTGAAGTATGCTTTACTAAATCTAATTCTCAAGGTCTGTCGTACATGTATTCTGTGAGAAGCCTGCGAACTATTTTGACAGGCGAGTTCTCCCTGGCTCTTTTTTCGGAGTCTTGTAAACCAGACTCCTGGCATCAATCGAAAAATTTTGAGAGGCGAAGTCAATAGAGAGGATAACAGCTATCAGTTCACGGATGCGGTCGTGAAAACCGAACTTTCAGTTAACTTGAAGCGAGGATTCTGGCAAACATAAACTTTAAAATTGTCGGGTCGGGATCTTTATACAAATACACTTGTATTTGAAGACGGTGTGCAAGCACGCCAAAAAAATCGGCAAGATCTCACCAATGGATGCTAAATGAGCACGGGAGACAGTCAGATTCCAACTGGACTAGGGTTGTCTCGCTTTCATTCCGTGATCCAAGCACCTAACACAAGTCAAACTACCTAAAATCCCTGTAAGTGTCAGCATATTAGGCACGCATTCTGAAAAACCCTGTGAATGGAGAAACGTTCCCCGCGATTGACGTTTCGCCGTATCACGCCCTTGAAATTAGCCGTGCGTAGCCTCTCTCCCCAATGTAGATCCGTCTAGGAGGTCCTTGCGGAAAGAAATTGTGCGCCAGTATCATGTTATCGTGAAGAAAGCCTGCATTCACTTTCCTTTTTCCCCCCTCGCGAATCAGCAGCGAGTGCGGCACCCTAGGATATCCGGCAACCCGGACGCCGCGCGGCCCCGGCCTGTAGCGTAGCCTGTCGGGGGAAGAAGCATGACGTCGGCCCACCAAATCTCCCTTGCACGCACAGTAAGACGATCGTGTAACCAACTTTATGTGCTCTGATTTATCCAGAGATGTTTTTCTACGTATATAGTTATTTCAGTTACTTTTATTCACTCTATACAGTTCTCTAATCAATTCTGAGGACTGCCACAACTAAATCTCCACTATAAGGTTTTATCTTTTTAAATTCAGGATCAGTATTTCGTTATGAGAAATATTTTTTCTTGTTATCCTGTTTCCTTTTTCCCATTACTAGTCATAGTGTAATTTAGTATCAAAAAGTATAATTAAATTAGAAAGTGGATCGTGCATGTCCTTTATGTCTCAATCACGCCTACTTATTTTGCAGCCCTAGCGAATACTCCGTGAAAGTGAATTCGTTGAATGAAAAAATATTTTTTCTTTCATTGCAAAAGGAATTTTATGTATGCATTTGATATGAAACTGTAGAATTTCCTTTATGTGTGAAAAATTATCTGAATAAAAATGTTTTCCTGTTAGACTTTACATGTGTAATACTTTTTAGAATTTAGAAAAAATATTATTCTGTATTTCCTTTAAGTAGAATAGAGAATAAGATGACAGTATTAATTCACCTAACTTGCACGAATGGAAACAAAAAATATATTTTCGTTACTATCGAAGGAGAAATAAAATGCTAATTGCTGTATAATGGTAGTTTTGCGGGGGTAACTTGATGAATATTATAGATTCCTTGAGCTGAACTGAATCATTACAACACATTTTTTTGAAAAACCATACTAATTCCTCATGATTTGTGGGATTAATGATGGACAACTAATTAAGTAACGATTTTAGGCTCTACTTAACATTATTTCTTAAATAAAACCTCAGGAATAGGAATTGTAACATTTTTATCGTTTTATAACGCATCTGCAATGCCGTATTCACACCAAAAGCGTGCTTGGAGTAAAATTCCCGGGATCTACCTCCTCGGAGGTCTATCTCTCTCAATTTATCGTATACGACGTTCTATTTTCCCTCGAAATATCACACCCGACAGTCTATTTCCCTTAAATTATCGGCGTTTCCCAAAATTCTTCGATATTCTCCCCAATGACTCATGAACTAATTATTCCTCCCTTTCACTTAATGATTCCCGCACAGCGCTCTCTTCCCCCGCAGTCGGTGACTGGTCCCTCCCTGGATGAAAAGCAACCCTCCCATCCCTACCAAGGTGGGTGGTGGAGGAGTGGGGTCGCAGGAAAAGGGGACGGGAGAGATTACTTCGCTGTACCGCGAATGAATTATGGACCGGCGCGTCCCCTCGCCGGCAGCACACAACTCCCGAGCGCGGGACGCCAGCCACCGTCGTCCCACGGAACCGAAAGGCCCTCAGGAGGGAGACGCCCTGCCACCGTCGCCGGGAACTCTTTCGTCGGAACCGAACGTCCGGTGCGGCGTTCCCTCGGGAGGAGGAAGAGAAGATGGAACAAGTTGTCGTTAAGGGGAAAGAGGAGGGGGGGAAACAAAAGAGAAAGAGGAAAAATATACATCTCCCCTCCCAACCGACCACAACCACCACCTGGGCGTGTTTGGGTGGGGTACCGTGAGTGGGCGGATGGGAGGAGGACTAGGTAAGAGAGAGAGAGAGAAGAGGAAGGGAGGTGGTTCGAAACGTCCCTTCTCCCACCTCTATCTCCGGAATCCCCCACCCCAACGTGGTGAGCGTAACACTTGTTCAGGACTTTTGTGCTCTGGGGCCGGGAGTGAATTAAAGGACCGGTTGCCGGGGCCCGAGTTACCGGTGTGCGAGGGAGGGAACGAAAACTCCCGCCACGAGGAAGAGAGAGAGAGAAAAAAGGAGGGAGTAAGAGAAGAGGAGGCAGACACCGGGTCTCCCCTATACTAAACTCTCCCATCCCACCACTTTCTTCTCCTTCTTTCGCTACTTACGACCGGCCCGTCGTCGCAAATCGCTCCGCGGCCTGCCGCAAACCGATGCTCTCCCTCCCTCCTCTCTCCCTGCCCCTCCTCCCACCTTCGTCCCTACGAACCCTCTCTCATACTCCAATCTCGACCACCTCCCCTCCCATTCCCTCCCTCCCTCTCACTCCCTTCATTCCACTCCTCTCCTCCCCCCCTCCTTCCACCTCCCTAACCCCCATACCCCCATCTCACAGTCCACCCCGCTCTCCTCCTCCTCCCATGACCTCCGCCTCGCAGACTCAGACGTGTGGTGGTGAGCGGCGCAGGCGCACAAGCGTCAGTTGGCGTCCGAGCAGACCAGGCAGGCGCTTCTCTTCTTCTCTCTCTCTCTCTCTCTCCCTCCTCCTTCTACACACACACATTCTTCCGCCACGGAAGGAGAAGGGAAGAGTAAAGAAGAATAGGGAAATAAATGTACCAAATTTTTTCTATCTTTCTCGAGAGAGAAATGGGTTGGGGAGATGGTCGACACAGGGTAGAATTTTAGGCCGGGTAGAAGGTTTAAAAAAAGAGAAGTTGGGAGGACGGAAGGAATTCTTTTTTTTTCGGAATCGGGAAGTGGAAGATGGAGAGAGAGGTAGGGAGAGAGAAGGAGGAAGAGATGGAATGAGGAGGGATAGAAAGAGTACGGTGCATGCATGCGTGCGTGAGAGCATGTTCGTGTGTCGGGCCGGGAAGGAAGGAAGGAAGGAGGCGGAGGAGGAAGGTGGAAGAGAGGAAGGATAACACGACGACGGGAGACCGGAGGTGGGGCGGGCGTGTGGCGCGGCGGAGGGGGGGGAGGGAGGGAGGGCGGGCGGGGCGGGGAATAGCGTGGAGAGGAGGCGGCGGCGCTCCTTTCCCCCACAGTGCCGGGTAAACGGTGGAGGGACGCCGGAGCTGACGGACGGAGCGTCTTGCCGCTCGGTCTCTCTTTCTTCCACCCGTCCTCGCGTCGATTCTCGCCCCCGCCCGAAGAAGGCCTTCTCGCCCGCGAGAGCACCACACGACCCGCCGGCGACGGGAGTCTCGGCTCGGGCGCGGACTCAAAGAGTGGCTTTCCGACTTCGCGCGGGCCGTCAACCGGCGACACCGGGATCATCCCCGCACGCGTCCTCGTCGGGGTCGGTGCGGAGGCCCGCCAGGGACCGGAGACGGAGGAGGAGAGAGCTGGGAGGCACCGGGGGCGGCGTAGGGGGCGCCCCGCCGCCTCCTCCGCGCGCGCCCCACTGCAGCAGCACCGCTGATTTCCAGACGGGGGCGAAACGGCGGCTGCCGGTGCTGTCGGGGGCCGAGGAGGAGTCGAAGGCGGCCCCCCGGCGCCTAGCAATGACCACAGCCGTAGAGGAGCACAACAAAATCCGTGAGTGTTGACATCATTTTCGTCTGCCGTATTGTTGTTAATATTCGCCCCTCCCCCATACACACCCCGTACAATCACTGTAGTAGTTTAACGCCCCACTTGTCCTTAACTGCATTCATCATTACTGGTAATGCCCATCATAAGTTATTGTTTTTTTGTAAATTATTTCCCCGAGCTCGCTTCCCTTTCGAATTAATGGGTGTGCTTGCTTTGGTAATGTGCCTTCGCTTGAGTATCAAGTTCGTAATGATCATCCATTTCTCTCGCTTCCATGAGATGGGTACCCTAACTTCCTTCACAGAGTAGATATTTGCTTACACTTGACCTGGAGGGCGAAGATGACAGTTCTCTGAGACCCACGTCAGTCTTATTAAATAACTTTGTAAATCAATACCGGGAGTATTTCCTTCATCGAATACGTTTTTCGTACTGCCCTGTTGAGCCATCATCCGAGCAAAATATCTTTTTTTGTGGCGCTCGTCACGCGTGACGAGCTGAGTGACATGAACGAGTTGTTGATTTGTGTCTCGTTGTTTTGGGAGAGGGTGCACGTGCAGCCCCGTGGCTGTGTGTGCGGGATGTATGAAGAGTCGAAAACGATCCCGCGGCTGCGTCCGGCCGGTGTTGTGTCCGTACGCTCGCGTGGATTTCCCGCGCGTGTCGTTCGGGCGGTCGGAGCACGTGGGACACGGGATGGAGGAGAGGGACGCGTGCCCGCTCCTTTTCCCGCCCTCCTCCTCCGCCGTGGGCGTTCGGCACACGCCCAGCCGACGGGCGCCGGGAGCGGCAACAAACCCACGTGGATACTACGTGCCGAGCGGAGCCGGTCGCGCGTCGGCCGTTTCGGCGGGGGACCTGGCCCACCCTCCCCGGGGGGTTCCGTCGTCCGTCTCTCTCTTTCACTCTCTCCCGTCTGACCCTCGGGAGAGATGGATTTCGGCGCTCGCCCGCAGCCAGTGTCCCTCTCGCCCGCGGTCTCTCAGTCGCGTCTCGGAGCCGATCCCGAACCGATTCGCGGATTTTAACGTAACCGAATTGTGATTTTCGTTTTCTTGGTTTTTCGAACTGGTTTTTGCAATGAGATCAGGTTATACAGCATCATCCCCGGAGATATATTTAAAATTTTTAGAGGAATTGATTTTTTACGGAAGATTGGTGGAAGAGAAGCTGGCAAGATGTTATTATTTCTTTATTTTAAGGAATAGACTTATTTTGTTGTTAATGGTACCGGTTTAAAATTGTTTTTGCATTGAGCCCAAACCGGTCTCATAACGTGTTCGGAATCTTAAGTATCATCCATTAACATGTTACTAAATTAAAAATAAGTGATTCTAACTGATGTTCGGTTGATGAGAGATAAGAAAATATTGTGCAAATATATGCAATATTTATGGAATCTACAATGTCATTCCTATTCACCCTTTAAATATCGTAGATAGCCCACGCTTCGTGCGGAAAGATGCGAATTTTTTTTCCCATTATCTCGTTGTTTTGAGTAAGGGTGCTCGGGCACGTGCAGCCCATGATTCTTTTATCTTTCTTCTTTTGTAAAACTGTCTTAAGACAGGTATCAACTGGCTCTCCAAACTTCTCTCTCTTGTCCATCCCTTTTCATCTGATCATACCTCTTCCTTCACATTATGTCCAACATCATGCTAGTCCTTTTTCTTCCTCTTCTTCTTGTTCCATCTACCTTTCCTTCAATGATTCGTCTTTGTCCCTCCTCAATATATGTCCAAGCATGTCATTTTCCTTTTTGTTTTGTTACACTTTCGTGCTGAGGTCTTTCTTTAAAAGCTTCTTAATACTTTTTCATTTCTCACTCTGCCGTTTCATTTTATGTTCTCTATTTTTCACTTCAAGAAAAAAATTCCCTGGACCTTTTTCTAAATTAAATATTCTCAGTTAAGTGTTGTCATACCTTTTTTCTCTTGCAAGAAATAATTTAACCTGCCCAAATACCGCTTTCCCTTGGTAAATCCTGTTTTTTCTCTTCACTGTATAGCTTCCATCAATGGTAATTACAAATCCTATGCACTAAAAAGATCTCACCTACTCCAGTTGTTTAACTTCTAATCAAACGTTTGCCTCTACAATTTCTTTACTAATTCTCGTGATTAGAGTTTCTGACTTTGTTCGAACAAATATGTGAAAAGGCAGGGATGTAATTCCTCTCCCTTTTCCAGCACTGATACGGGCCTAACTAATGTATGCGGGAAGCCCCTCTCCTCACATTTTGTTTTATTTTTACCGCCCGGACCGTAGTTTTGTTCTCCAATCACGAGTCCCAGGGTTGAGAACATACCCCTAAAATGTGGACCACGCCTGGGCCAGAACTGAACCCATAAATTCTTCGGCTCGATACCCTGCTCACGCCAGGGCTCCCGTGTCAGCTGTGGCGTGCGATCCCTCACTCTCTTCCCCCCCCCCGGGCACCTCGGTGGTCGGATCCCTAAATTCCCGTCCACGAAGGAATTGGTGGGAAGGGGGTGAAGAGCTGGGGGGGAAGGAGGAGGGGCAACCCGTCTGATTCACTTTCCGGTTCGTCCGGATCCGGTCGGTCCACTCCTTTTAACCGCTCGCGGCTGAACTCGACTCCACCTCCTCCCGTCCACTGCTCTCAAACAGAGAGAGAGAGAGAATCCGCTAGACGCTTTTGCTTCCACGGTCGCCGAATAGCACACACGCACACACCCCCACAGTCGCTGGCCGTTTTGCGAGGATTTTTGCCCTCGCCGGAGGCCTGTGCGGCCGTCCTCTGCCGGCGGCGTGTTCTGCCGCGAGGGCCGAGCACGCGGCGAAGGATGGCGTGTGGTCGGTCGGACGCCCGGGAGGCTGAAAGCTGCGACCGGAGGAGAGAGGAGAACCGCCGACACTCTAAGAGTTGAGGGGAGGGTGGTGTTGGGTGGTTGGTGCGTGCGCTCGCTCGTTCGCCGCTGGTTGACCGAAGGGCACCGCGCGAAAGAGAGGGGGTTTGGGAGGGAGAGGGTGTCGCGAGTGGGAGGGTCGCTTAGCTTCCGCTAGTTATAATGCAGTTACAGTGGAAATCACTTAACGCGGAAACGCTTAATGCGAAATGTCGGTTAACACCATACCACGAAACAATTGCCGTGGGGCTCGTTCGGAGTGTGGTGGTGGAATGCGAAGGCGGATTCTTCCCAGGGATGTTTTGTGGGCATTAAGAGTATAGCAAGAACCAACAGGGAGATTAACGACCATTTGATCGCGTCGATGTGGAATAATTTAATATGGACCCGATGTTTTTATACTGCTTCAGTATTCATGTGAGCACCTAAAAGGAATATTAAGAGCTATTTAAACTTGTTGATGTACCTGTAGGATAATTTAATGTTGCATTTTTTATTCTAAACCAATGAATAACCTTACAAAACTCTTATTCGACCAGAAAATACAGAGTTATCGGAATGATTGTCGCCCAGCCCATTCCATTGATCCTGAAACTATTGGAGAGTGTTTTTGGTGAATTTATAACAATCCGTTTATTACACGTAACTCAACGTCCGTCAGTTACTGCTTAGAATTCTCTTAGCGTCATTTCTATCTTTGCTCAAGGGCGAACGAACTCCAGGTTCTTATTCCTTCCCAATTGACAGTGGAACTATATGTCAATAGAACTCATAACTATTTGACTCGCGGGGTTTAAGTGTCATTAATAACAGGCATGCTTTTTATATTTAATGAATGACAATTCTTGAGATGAAAACTCTGAGAGACACCTCAGCCACAATTCTGGAGCACTTCATTGTATGAAATCATTTTAAAATTATTTACAAACGAGAATGAATGTCCGACTTCAGATGAAAAGGCTACGGCAGATATTTTTCTTAGTAATTTGATGTTATAGGCGTCTCGACTCTCGAGGTCGATTTCCACCTTGAAGACGTTCAAAGGAAATCTATTTCGCCAAAATACAACCTCCTTGAACTTGATTCAAAATCAAAACATTCGTTATTTCCGCAGAAAACCTCCGAGTCTGCATTGGGTGATTCATACCGAGATGATAGATTAGCGTGAAGGTGTTCTCAGAAAGATCCTTGGACAATTCCTTGGAAATCTCTTTCGAGTTCATCATAATGGGTGGAATCAGGTTGTTATCAAGCCCTGTGTAACCTAACGAACTTCTTGCTATTTTTAAGTAAATTTGAAGGACGCGTAATCTTTCTCCTCGTCTCTTTTGCCAGTGTTTCCTTCCAATGCACCATCTCTTTTGACGTTTCCTAATTAACCTCCATTGCTCTGTTCACACCTTAGCGGAAGATTTAGAAGAGCAGGGCAATCATTTAGCGCTTAGAGGTTTATCGCTTTCCTTCTTATTCCATGTGATGCGATTTCCGCGATAAATGTTATTACTCAGGTTGCTGGTGTAATCCGCAAGGGTGGATGAGGGATTGAGAATGGGAAAGAATTGAGTAACGTGGGAGGTGGATAGAAATCCCGGCGTCAGTATCAGCCAAGACTCCCTGGCGCCACGCGATCCAAGATTTTGTGTTCCGCATGATGACGGGCATGTAACTAACTGCACGCGAAGTCTCCCTTACGGGAGTGAGAATCGAAAAAATATGGACCTCATGCGAATGCTCTTATAGCGTTGACCCTGTAGGAAAACTGGAATGGTCGAACATACTGAATGTCGATAAACATCGCTAACACATGATATCATCGATGCGTTGCAGTATCATTCGGTGAATACCGTACCTACTTTTTACATCGTTGATCTACTGTATACAGCCACTTGGAAACCCCAGCAGGTGTTCTTAGATATTTCTGGTATGAATTCATCGTCGAAGTTTATTTAGGTATGTTACTGATGCATCGTCATACCGATGTATCATCAATAACGCGTTAGCCATTTATCTTGGCCACTTAATAGATTATCGCGCAAAGTCTTCCCCACAAGATGCTAAGATTGAGGTTGGGAATTTCGATGAAAAATATTCCTTACCTCTGGAATGTGATCGGTACATGACGCTGGAAGCTAGCACGGTGCCCGTTCTTCAATGAAGACCCTTATCCCTTTTCCGCTTCGGGGCCCGCAAGTATTGATGGGCCAGGGAAAAGTTCAGCTTGCATGAATGACCATTTAATTACAAATGTTCACAAGAAATTGATTTATTACGAGTAAATTTCGAAACGCTATATCATTATCAGGTTCCGAGCGAAGATTAGCGTTACCGCAATCCGAGTATAATAAATATATTCATATTGGAAGTGGTAATTATTTGATCATTCCTTGTTCTCCTTTGCCACCATATGACGCCTGAATCCTTTCAACTTTAAACCGATGTTTAATAAGAAAATATTCGCCTGTGGTAAATTTTCCTAAGTGACAACATCCTCGTCCAATTTTTTAAACCAATGCACCGATTCTGATGGTGGAGCTATCAACGTGCCTAAGTTTCAATATTTTACTGGTTCCTTGTATTAATCCCAACTGTTCGTTTCCGCGATCACCTTTTATTTAATGAAGGGATTTCTATCGGCCGAATTTTGTGCGTGAGCTGTACTAGAAATGGGCACTTCTGCCATATACATACGTAATATAGTGTTCACCTCTTAATTCATCTCGAGGGATAGTAAAACCTGTTTCTCCCCATTAATTCGAGTATCACTTCTATTATTCTTTAAGACTCACTAAATAGAAATCAATCTTTTGTAAGTAATTTATAGAAGCTATTTAACTTTTACCTCAACAATAATTACGGGTTTAAAGGTGATGCGTGATGTCCGTCATTTTCAATGAACCTAAAGCCCCTCATCAAACAACAAATAACTTGCTGTAATATTGCAAACAAAATAATGATACTAAGTTAGGGGTGGAGTACCAGTAGCCTTCTAGGTCGTCAAATGCATCCTTTTGAATTACTCAAACCGTTACATAAAATATCCTTTCGCTTTCATTGAATATGTTTTCTGTTCTCTTTGTACTATTTTACATTTAGTCTTAAAGCTAACATCTTTTAATTGCCAAAGAAGAAAAAAAATCGTAATGAGCCAATCATCCCTGACTGACGGTACCTAATGTACCAAAAATAATTCTAAGAAACTGCGGGATATGTCTTAACAGTAGCTTTTAAAAGAGTCATCTGCTAATGCCCATTCCAATGCAATTATTTTAAAGTGCAATAATCATTCGCGGTCAAGGCGAACGATTTTTACACGTTGAAATCGTTTCATTGTAATGTACTTAACTCTCAAAGTGAATTTAATTAAAGTTCTTTGAATGCGTCCTAATTAGGTCACGGCTAAATTGATGCAGTCTTCCAATACGAGTCTCGTATGACAAGCTTCCTAGCCCTTGTACTATGGGGATAGTTTCTTAGGAGAGAGGAACGAGGAGAACGACTTATCATTTCTAGCCATCACTAATCGTGTGCTAAATTAATCGAAGAGGTGGATGAGGCAAAGGGGTCGAATGCTTCGTTTTGAGTTTTCTCTGTTTTCCCCAAAAATAATTTATCGGGTGCCCGAAATGCAAAGGCGCAGATGGCCAAGCTTGAACTTGGGGTGGGAACACCTCAGCGGGCGTGGGGTGGGGGGTGGTGGTAGGGTGAAGCGCGCAACTGTGCAAAACGGACTGACGATCGCACGTCCCGGGGCGAAGCCGGAGAAATGCACGGCGTTTCGTCATCTTGCGAAGGACTTTTTATCCTCGGCGGCATCGCCTCGGCTGTGAGTTACGCAAGTTCGCACCGGGAGAAGTTTCCGAATGTAACTCGATGGGTTGAGATTTTATAAATATAATTGGTGGGTGTAGAGAAGGGCAGGGTAGAGATTCGTGTTTTTAGTTCTCTGACTGCGGGTATCGAGAAGAAAATATTTGGTTTGGAAACCTCTCGGAGGTGTATCCCATAAGAGCGCCGGTTTCATCGTCCTCGCCATCCCACCACGTCCCCACTGTCCGCTCCTTCCCGTAATGGTTGTATTCCATTGCGGGGAGTTCAGCGGCCTGAATTCAAGAAATAAATATGTGAGTGAGCGTTGAGGTGGGATGGCGGAGAAAATGGATGGGAAGGACTTTGGGATGATCCGGGAGGTTTCGGGCTCACACGAGTATCAGGTGTGTGGGCGTGGCCGGTGCTTCGTCCTCAGGATGGCGGGGGGAAGGGGGAGGGGGAGAGAAACAAAAGGAGGGAGACGGAGCCGGGAGGCAGTCTGAGCTTCACTTTCTCCATTCCCGCGCCCGTACGACATTCTCGGCCGCATCTCCATCCGAATGGTCTCCTTCGCCAAGAAGGAAGGAGAGAGAGGGTGGGGGAGAGTAAGAGGAGAAATACACGTGAACACATGCAAACGTAACCCGAGAGGTTTCTCTCTTTCTCTCTCCTCGGCCTCCCTTTACGGTCAAACCGATCCGCTATGGTGTTTCCCAAAACATTCGCTGCGACTCCCAGGGAAAGCGCAGAATCACGGCAAGATAGGCGGCGCACGAGTCATACAGGTCCTGTAGGTGTAAGAAAACCGAAAATGATCTACCTTTAATACTTCGTTGTACTCACAATTCTAACGCTCGTAATAATTTTGCAAGAATGATGGTAATGTGCTGCGTGTAATGCTTTCTTTGGCTAATTATTCTAAATGGAGAAGTAAATTCTTGTGTTTAAAAACTATTTTTACGCTTACCAATTATTTAATAAGTTTTTTAACATTAAATAAACCCCTAAGAACATATATAGATATATATATATATATATATATATATATTGTTATTAATCATTTTATTAATTACCCCATTGCATTCCAAAATTGGTGATTCGGGGAGGAGAATGATAAATATAGATATTTTCAAGGATGCACAACCAAAAATGTATGGGACCACTTGGGTCTCTCGAATTCCTATTTCTTACGACGATGGCTAATTATCTACAGTGATCTATTCAAGTGTCAGTTTTTAAGTTTGTCGTAGGATCAAAATGTGTAAACTTGTTCACGACCTTTCATAGCATGTCTTGACACTACTTCCTGTATACGTTGTTTTCTAGGAAAGGAATTCGAGAAATTTCTATGCATAAAATCCGTAATCAAGAAATCCGGTCAAATTGGAAAATCACCCTACCCGGAGTTATTCGGGTTTTTACGTTTTCAGTTGTCCACCTCCGGGTTCACAAACCAATTAACAGAGAAAGCTATATTCTAGCATATGCATTTCATTCGATTGGTTGGTAATTAAGGGAGTGCAACAGACTAGATCATCGATACGTGGATACGTGCCACGTGGATTTAATAAGGGTGTTTTTTTTTAATTTCCACTGACCAATAGAATGTCATAATTTTCTTAAATCTCTCGAGGATAGTGGCAAGTCCGGAGACCCCCTAGGGTAGCCCGAGGAAGGAGAAAGGCGTACGAATACGCAATTTGCCCGTTTCCCCGCGCGGAGCTCTGAGGCATTGGACAACGCCTTCAATGTCCGATGCAAATGTGATATTTCAATTCAAAGTTGGCTGTGTGATGAACAATATCAAGAAAAATTAGGATGATGCCCTACACATGGCGCGTAGTTGTAGAATCTTTTAGCATCAATATCTTCTCGGCGTTCATTGGTCACAAGAGGTGACGTTACAAATTAGAATACCGTAAAAATATCGTCTTCCCTATACGATATGTGATTCGAATGTTACGTGCGGCATAAAATTCACTGATGTCTATTTACATTGTGGAGTCGGAACATCGGCATTCCTGGGATATTCCATTTTATTTCAAGCCATATTGTTCAAATCAGAACAGTGCATAGAAGTCACGCAAACACTGACGTCAGTTTTGACCGCGAACTTAGCATGTCGTAGGATTTTCTATTTCCTGGACGAAAACCGAGATAAGATTTGAAAAATATTTCCTTAGCATTTAACAAAAATAAATCATCCCATCCCGCGTTCTTAGTGTGTTCATCTGTGTGTGTATATATATATATATATAAAATATCTTCGAAATGGAACGCTCCTCGGCGACACACAAACATACAAAAAACACAGATGTAGATTTCCAGAATATAGAGACACAAAGAAAGGACACTCACAATCCGCCATTTCACGCTTCGACAGCACGGCTGTCGTCTTCAGAATCTATTCTTAAGGATTAAGGATTCTGAAGACGACAGCCGTGCTGTCGAAGCGTGAAATGGCGGATTGTGAGTGTCCTTTCTTTGTGTCTCTATATTCTGGAAATCTACATCTGTGTTTTATATATATATATATATATATATATATATATATATATATATATATATATATATACACACACACAGAAGGTGAGTGGTGACGAACTTACTTGCAAATTCCATGTTTTGAACTAATCAGATTACTAAGAAAAGTTGTGGCTATCATTCGAACTCGCGACGAAAAAAAAACCATATCAGAAAGTATGCTAAACGTGTTAGCTCAGAAAATGTGTGTTCGCTTCTCTTTATCCTCGAAGTAACAAACAACGAGCAGCTCGTACTGCAATGAAAGACGATGGGATACAGCCTCCACCCCGAGGCGAAGATGAAAAAAAAAGATATTAACTTTTCTCGAGAACTTTTTCAACACCCTCCCCCCCAGCTCAGAACGTTAATACCACAAACATAATTGACTTCGTTATCCAGAAATTTTTAAGGGCAATCGATCTCCTGAGTCGGAAGGAGTTGGACGTCTTAGAAACTGATACGCTCACACGCGTCTCCCCCTCGGGCTACTCAGCGATACAAAAATACCTCCCCCGGCCCGTAATTTAATTGCATTGGCCAATTACCCTTCACTCAGTCCATCGCGTTCATTCCTCCACGAGCGCACGGGATGGATTGGTCACAAATCAGCGATTGGAGGGAGAATTTCTCAAGTTTTTAAGCGACCACTCAGAGGCATACACGAGTAAGGTATTCAGGGTCGAAGAAACCTGAAGCGCGAGCTAAGTCAAACGGATTCCTTCGAGATAAGAACGGGATGTGGGAAAATGTTGTCGGTTGGGTGGTTTAGAAGGCGGGCGAGATAATCAAGGACACGTGAATGACTCGGGAATACTCACCACATCCGCGGGACGTCCTGCGTTTATCGAGAGCGGTGGTCTCTCTCTGCGGAGCACTAGCTGTCTGCGAAGTGAAAACTGAATAATCGAATTGAATACGTAAGTTCTTCGCGTCGAATTACATGCATATGTTTGCGACGAATTTTAATCATCTCCGTTAATTCAGTACGAATTTGTACCAAAATTCGCTAATGGCAAACGTCCGTGATAACATCGCTTGGCGATGTGTAGTAGCGATTTCCTAAAAAAATGTTATTTAGACTAATCTTTCAATAATTTGCGTTGAGGTATTTTCTCGAGTGTTTTCAATGTATAACTCATTTAAACTGGCGGTGGCATTTAAAAAATTTACAGTGTGCTCCATTGATATTTAGATGTACATATATGCTCTGAGATCGTAACCAGTGTGTCTGCTTGCCTTTAAAATGGAGAGAAATATATTGGTGATATAAAAGAAATATACTGGTGTCCTGGAAGAATATGCTTTTGAAGTATTTTAACTAGATGTGCTATTTGTCTGTTTTTTTTTCAGCTGCATATTAAGATTACATTCGTGACAGCTTTTTTCTTTTTCTTAGGGAAAGTGTGCAGTTTTATTCCTTGCTCTCTAAATCCTACTAAATGATTCTTCTGTTCTCATAGTTAATTTTAGGGTTTGTTTTGATCGATTATGCTGTTGAAATCTTTATTTGGATCCAAAAAAACCCCGTAGCCAAAGTAGATATTCGTCTTCTGCTGCGACATTTCTATGAAATATAAATATTTTCCTGGAAACCTGAAAAAAATATATTCTGGAAAACTCTGAAAAGTTTTCTTTGATTTAATGGTACGTTGATGACATGATTACTCTTCGAATTGCTCTCCTTTCACTTATTTACGAAATAAAATCAAAACAGTCACCATCCCTGGCATAACATAAAGCACATTTTGATCATGCTAGTATCTAAATAAAATTTAACGCTTGTTTAAGACGTTAAGATACAGCCTTCGGTCTTGATTTGGCTGACATGTGAGCGAGTTCCAAGAGCGTGCCAAAAATGACCGGGTAGTAGAATGGGATCCATATGAAATGGGCGCCGTTGTGAAAGGTGTTTATTGACAGATTATCGCATCAGCCGCCACCGGGTCAGCTGTCTCCCGAGAGCTGGAAAAGACGTGAATACTCCAGGGATATCCCGCGCATTTATTCACGAGACATTTGCAGAAGAGATATATCACAGGGACGTCCCAATAATTCGGTGTGCCGCCTGACGTGGAGTCGGCGAGCGCGCGATGGAGATTGAAAGAGAGGGATGGAGGGGGGTTTTGGAGGTAAACAGGAGGGTCTTTTGGATCGTCTCGTGGAAAAGGGATGCAGGAAGCATGGCAGGCTGGCGGGTGGGGGGGATGGGAAGAGGACGTTTGAAGGGTTGAAGAGGAGGACCCTCTCAGAGGGTTTGGGTAGTGTGTGAGAAGTGCAGACACTCCTCCGTCTCCCAGCTCCCCCTCTCGGGAAAAATCCGCTCCCTTTCCAGGATCCCTCCGTCCTCCTTCTCTCCCACCACTTGCCTCCCCTGATACTCACCCCCCGTCCTCCCCCGCGGTAGGCCATGTGGAAATACGCCACAACACAACTCTCACGCCCGCATATCCACCAAGTCAACCCCCCCGCAACCCTTTCGCCACCGCCAAACACCTCTCTTCCTACCTTCGTCGTAGTCATCATCACACGCCACCACCCTCATCATCATCCCCCGCAAGGTGACCCCGTTTCCATGTTCTAGTGACCCCATCGTCTGCCGTAACCACCCTCCCCTATTTCCCTTCCACCCCTCGCCCGCGTCCTTACTCGCCACTCGTCCCCTCCCCCGACTCTCTCGCTCGAAAACACGATCCTCCCAAGGTCCTCGGCCCACCCCCACGACCGCTCCTCCTCTCTTCACTCTACAACGCGCCGGCACCCGCGTTCCACCCCCACTATCCCTCCCCCACCCGTGACCACACACTGACTCTGTTTGGCCCCCGACTCCATTTCTTTTTAAATGACGTGAAGAAAAGTGCGGTTCTCCTCCTTTTTTCAGCCAATATGCTGGCTGATATATATAATACGAAGTAGGCAGACGAATCTCTTGGAAAATCTCATTCCGTCGTTTTGCATAAAAACCTTTTTCTTTTGAGAGGTGAGTCGAGAACTTTTCTAGCTCTCCCGGCTCAAAGGGTGATCGTCATCTTCAAGTTCACCCAAATTTACTTTTATCTAGCTCTGCTCGTCGCGTTTTGCGCACCATTACTCCGTTCGGTGTTTAACCTCCCGCCAAAGGTATTTCAGTCCTTTCAAATTCTAAAGCATTCATTCTCGTCGCATTATGTCACAAACTTGTGGTATACTAAACCGTGCGTAACTTCGCTGAGATTATTGCAATGTAAAAACCCTTGGATCTCACCAGAAATCTCCAAATGGCTCTCCGGTTGATAATGTTTTCATGACGAAATAAAATAATAAATTCAGGATCTTTGAGCTTGACTTGAATCGCTTTTGGAAAAAACGCTTAAAGAAAGGAAAATTTACGCAAGTTTGGTTTCCTTGTACATATCTACTATCGTTTACATGCCATATTTCAACTCGAAGATAAAGTAGAATGATGGAAGGGAGAATTTATTTTCTTTTGCAGGGTAAAATTTTCGGCCTATTATTTCAACAGTTGGAAATAAGTCAACGGAGACAGCAAATATTTTTATCGTTCCGTAGTATTCGGAGACCGACCTGAAGATTACAGTTAAGGTAATCATTATTGGTTTTTTGACTGAAGTCGAGCAATGTTCCCAAAAACCCTGGGGTAGAATCCGGTGAACATTTATGTCATTTCGGGTTAACATGGAGTCCAGTAGGTCAGCACAAAAGTTCATTATGCAGGAACCTTAGCGCGGTCAAAACCATAATTCCTTCCGTCTTGAGGCGAGAACTTGGTAATTTCCTTAAAGCGTGTATTTGCCGGTGCGGATATCAAATGTCTTCAGTTAAAGAGCACTTATTATATTATTATTTATAGTTTAGACATATTATTCAAACAGCTAACAGGATGGTAAACAATTTCTCTCGGGTCGTGCAGACAACGCGAGACATTTGAACTAAGATCATGGACACTAAGAGGATTTTTTGCTGCTCGTCGTGGCACTTTGCATATACGGAAACTTAGGAATCGCTTCCTCGGCATTGAGATAATCCTTAATTGTAATATTAATGCGATAGCACGACAATGAAACGGTGAAGCCCGCCTCCCACGCCGGCGGATCCTGTTTTCATCCGCTACGCGCGGGGAGGATGGGGGAAGGGGGGTCGTAATAGTTCGAAAAAAAAGGAGAATAATTCTCCCGCGGGGATTTATCTCCCGAGTTTGTTTTCATTATGGAATTCCACCAGGCAACGGTGCCATTTAGTCCCCTTTCATTCACTCCCTCATTCATTCCCTGATACTCTCTCCCGACCTTCTGAAACCTCTCCCCTTTTCCACCCCCTCTTCCCGTCCTTCCCCACCACCATCCACCCTCCTCCCTTCCAAACACACACATACATACACAACCCACACCACTCCCTCCACCCTCCCCTTCCCACCACACATCACTCGAGGCCGCCTTCCCTCATCCCTACCCCCGGCGCTCTTTCGCAAAGGGACTTATCGATCTGCTGGGTCGCTTCCCTATCACCCTCCGGTCTCCCCGCCCCCTCTCTGCTCTCTCCCTCCCCGCTTACACTCCTTTGCCTCCCCTCCTCCGGAAAACCTTGCCCTACACCCTCCCCTCCCTCCCACACCCACACAGCCTCCTTTTCCATTCCAACCAAACCCCCTCCTCCATCTCCTTCCCCACCTCTCAACCCTTTTCCGAGCACATCTCTTTTCCTCAGCTCCCCTAGCTGGCATGCCGCTTCTCCACATTTCTTTCACGCCACACCCCACCCCCTCCTATTCCTCCTCACACCTCCTCCCCCCCAGGGTTCACACCCCCTCCCCCCCATATCGCCCACCACTCCCCTATTCCTCACCTCCCCAACTCTCTGTTAGCCCCTCACCTCGCCCCCTCACGGGAGGAAACTCTCCCGAACCTCCGCCGCCCTCCCCCGAAAAACCTCTTTTTTCGAGGGTTAAATGGGTAAAAGAGGAAAGAAAGGGGGAGGGGTCCCTTCTCCTTAGCCCTCCTCCTCCTCCTCCTCACCCCCTCCCACACACACCCCGTCCGTCTCCTCAAGCTCTGTGCCCTTCATTCCCTCTCCCTCACCCTCCTCTCCTTGATGGTCTTCATTCCGACGTGGAATGGGGATGAGAAGGGAAAATGGAGGGAAAAAATTTGCGTGTAGTAAAAAGAAGGATAAGGGGAGTCGCTCGATTCGTTTTCTTTAATACGCATTTGAGAGGGGAGAAAAAAAGAAACTTGGAATATTCGGGCTTGCAGTGGAAATTGGCCGATGCGAAAACGTGAGTGACCGGTTTAAAACTTTTGGCGATGTTAAATGAAACTCGTGGCTACTAATCGAAATCTTTCCCTAACGTTCGGTTTGGTTACTCGGTTGCGTCACCGGGGAATTGGAATAAAAAGTAAGTGGTGTGGTTGAAAATTTTATAAACAAATCTGCGGTGCTTACAAGAAAGAATATTCCTCCGGCGGCGGTGCGAAATGAAAGGATTATGGCTTTCTACTTATTTACGAGTAATATATCATTTACTGACTCTTTTAAGAAAACTTTTGAATTGGGTATTTTTTCTCGAGTTTGAAAAATAAGATTTCTGCAAAACTTCTTTATTATTATTATTATATCAAATTATTAACATTATTAATCGTATTAAAATATTGATAAATGCCTTCACGTTTAAATTGAATGCTCAGGAAGTAGATACATTTCGTGTTGACTGATGTTTCCCGATAAACGTGAAGGGATTTCCATTATTTTTGGGGTAGGACTCATTCCCTGGGTGGGGAGATATCATACCCATGAGTTTTTCGATACACCTTTCCTAAGTCATTAAATGTAACTCAAGGTAAGTATTTGCTCCCCCCCCCCAGAGATGCAGAAAGTATAAGGTTTAATACAGTTATTAGAACTTCCAGATCTGCATGCTGCCCAAGAGGAATATTAGTATGTTACAGAAGTAAATCAGAGTATTGGCCTTGCGGAAATAATGGCAAAAATATGGACGTAAACATCTAACTGGCGTCGTGCAGACCAGGACTTGGGTGCATGGCAGGCGGTCGTCCAATTTCAGACATGCTGAATAAGAATCTTACATTTCGATTAAATGTTATGAAGTAATTGATAATTCGTATATTTAAAACGATGGCCTTAACAGAGATTACAAAAGTAACTCTACATGAACAGCAGTGTATAAATTTCTGCTATTTATTTGGGCATGAGTTGCGGGCCACCCTATTTTTATGCTGTAATATGAATTTTCTAGGATATTGTCCACTGGGAAACTAATTTAAGTGGATCAAATCATGTGTAGCTTTGATGTCACATACGTCTGTCATCTCTATAATTTATATCTTTAATCTTACATTCCTGCTCTGTACTTCCGTTGTGTAATATTGTTTGCAATACATATTTAGCATTTTCAGAAAGAGAGACACTGCAAATTCACGTAAAAATGGGATTTAGCCTCGAAGTAAAGGAGAAAGTGAGAAAGTTTCTGAGAAACACAACAGGAGACGTGTACGGGATTTTGAAGAAGAGCAGGATGTTTAAACATAGATATGGCCCTCGTCAATGTTAACGGTAGGCCAAAGGATTTAGAAAAACCAAGGACTTTTATAGTGCTGTTTTATTTATGAGTTGAGGACGTTGAGTCATTTAGAGACAAAGAGAAAGAGACTTATAAGCTCTTTGGCCATTAAAAAAGGAAAGGTTAATTCTCCTTCCCGTTCATCTCTTTTATTTCGAAGCCCGTTTTTAAGGCGTCGGTTAGGTAGTTTTAAAAAAGGCACGCCATGCCTCCATCGGGTTGTCGTGGTATGCAGTCATAGAAAACATGCTCTTCCACTATTCCCATAGTAGTTCACTCACCTTTTTCAGAGCTTCTTTGAAATAAAAATTATCTCAACTGTCGGCTCTATCAAATGTTAAACAATTTTCATCATTCATAGTAACACCATTGGTTTTTTTTTACGTTTATGGAAAGGTAATAGATCTTAAGACTTGGTTTGATAGGTAGTTAACGTCGTGACATTGTAGAATTCCATTATGATGATAGGAAAGTGACGCAATATGGACTTTGGGTTCCGCATAATATATATTATTATTTAACTAGTTGCTCTACGCTGTTGTAGTCCTGAAGATTCTACAGTGAAGCCAAAATAGTTGAAAGGTAAATATATTTTTTTTTGAAAAGCAAAGTCTGTTTTGCGTTACTTGCCTATCCTCATACGACTGTTGGTGTTAGAATACTGTGCCAGCAATCCAAAATCGTATCCTTCCCTCACTTATCCTCCCGCATTCTCTACTCCTCGTCACTTCTCTCTCGCGGAATTTCTCTCACGAAAGGAAAAGATATAGAGGTGAAAAGGAAAGAAAATATATCCGCATTACCAATGGTCTCCGACGCCTTCATTCTTTAAGTGACAATGGTTTCGCTTTCGATGGGCGAGGGTGGGTACAAAACGGGCGAGAGAAAGGGTCCGCATTGCTCTTCCTTCCCCCATTCTCTCCTCGGCCTTCGGTGCCCTTCTTTTGTTTTTTACTTTTTATCGAGATTCTTTTCACGAGCGCGTGTTCGGGCGTGCGTGCGTACGGGTAGCGAAGCTGTGCGTTTTGGTGGGAGTCACGAAATGTTCAATTTTCGTGTGCTAATGAGGGAGTCGGTGTTGGGGGTCCCTTTTTGCCCTTTCAGTTTTCCTGGAAAAGACAGCTAAAAATAAAGGCGTTGAGAAGTAGTACTTACGGAAGCACGCACTAAGGTATGTCTTTAAAGCAACGAGTTAAAGAATCCTCCTTTCTTCCTTTCAGCTTGCAGAAGGAAGGAAAATTATTCCCCGAAATAAATTTTCTTTTGAAAGTGACACACTACACCCGAACGTCAAATGAAAACGATTGTCGACAAATGTACTGATGCTTTTCTCCTCTATAATTTTCCGATGCCCAAACTTACGCCCAGATCTTTTACGCCCCATTATGTCAATCTAGGGACTTTGGTTCCAACATGCAAGGCCTACTATGAAAATTAACATCTACATATTTATACACTTCTTTACCAAGTCTTCCACACGTTTGAATAATTATTTAAGTCCCATCGGAATTGGTTGTTTCTCTCTCCTCTGCGTGTTTTGTTAAATGTTTAGTTCTGTTGCTTATTTCCTGGACGAAATGGTAATAAAGACGTAAACAATCGAATTAAAACCATGTAACTTTCTAATTTGCATTAGATAATAATACTTACAGTTCCTTTTTTGAACTGTTGGGTGCCTTTCTCTATGTAAGAATATCATATCTATTTTCAAGTTCTTCGTTATATGTGAAAAATCAGATAAACTTTTTTTAAAGTCTAAGAGCATCCGTTGAAAATATTTCCTTATCCAACGATGATGGGTCTGGTTCGTTATTAGAGACAAGCACATTTCAAGGTTGTTTTAATACCAGTATTTACCTTCCTGCAATGTTCACTTTTGAAGCTGCAAATTATTTTTTTAAAGTTAAAATAGATAGTATTCATTTAGCTCTCTGAAGAAATACTTATTTTTAATTAAAAAAAAGCTCGCTATTGTCTCTTTCCAGTCGTTAGGATTCGATCACCTTATAGCACGGCATACAATGTTTGTTACATTTCACTTCTGGTTAAAGGGCTTGATTTAAATTATGATACATACACGCAAAAACCCAGTACACTCGCCGTTGTTTTTAAATGAGCAGTGAGACTTAACACATTAAAGTCGTGAAGAGCGTTTTAAATATGGATTGATTAAATTACGAAAGTCTGAGTCATGAAGATGAATCTACAGAACGATTAAATGTCAATTGCATTTTTCCAAGTTGACAAGGATCTACCCACCTATTTACTCAATGCTCAAAAGCAGATTTATTGATGGAAGACATTTTTCATACCTGCAACCTCATGACTAGGGATGTTGTATTTGCAAGGGTAGAAGTAGTCTTATATGTGTTGAAATAAGTTATGAATGCCACTTTCCTTTATATATAGTCCATGTCTGGTGTATAATCACCACAGCCTCAACTCTATTGATGTCTTGAAGGTACCTTGTAGTTATTATCATTTCTTCGGAACAGTATTGTGTGACAAAAATGGAACTCAGACAATTTCTCAGTCAAATTTAGTTGAGATTTTGTCCATGGAATATAAAGAAACAGGACCATTAAATGTTTGAAGCATATTTTTTAAGCGAATAAGATTTATGGTTTTGCTGATACCTAAGCGATACGGTCATTCCAGTTTCTCCTTACACAAAACACGTCCCCAGCGATAAACGTCGGAGATGGTCGCGGCCCAAACGTTTTAAACCTCTCAATCCAAAAGCACCGTAGGCATATAACTCGTGTGCCGATTCATCTTACATCCCACGCACTCCTTCGCCTCGGTTCCCAAACTCCGCCTGACCCAACCTGCGTGTCTGTTCGGTCCATCTCCTCTCGATTTTTCTCCGGCACGCCTCGAAACATCCACATACGGACATCTCCACGTCCAGGTCCACATTTGCCTACATCAGTACGGCCCATCGTTAGAATACTCGGTGACCATCAATCACCGGGTGAATCGACGAAGATCGTAAAGGTTCCGAACGTTTAATAGTTCCGAAAGGACCGCTGTCTCCAATCGATTTGGGAAATCGGTAGTGACGCACGCCAGAGCGTCGTAGCTGCCAGATTTGGTATTGGACTCTGCGTTTGGATTACGGAGTCGTTCATCGTCCAAGTGTTGTGCGTGGAGAACATAAGAGATGACCTAGAAGAAAGATGGGCCATCGCGGGAAGGTTTTGTTTTGCTCGAACTTTGAAAGAAATCGCTGAAGACTGAAGACAAAAATCCAGAGTCGACATCGGCTGGATCGATTGCCATCGATATCTTTGTTAGATTTCCTTTCCTGTAGGGGTCTCAATTGAGACGATGTTATCCGAGCATCGAAATCGCCGCATCGCGAGACCAACACGGCCGTCTAAATAATCTCCACCCCCTCCCCTCCTTCCCTCTCCCTTCACAACTCCCTCGTCCTTTTCTTTCCCCTCCTGTGCCCCCTCCCCCAATCCATTCCCTCCTTCCCTTCTCTCCACCCCTCTCCCCCTAAAATCCCCCTTCCCCTCCGCCACTCCCACGCATCCCGACATCATCCACTCGTTCCCATTGCCATCCATCACTTTCTCCCACTTCAAAAATCCCTTCCTCCTGCTCCTTCCCTCCCCATCCACCTTCCAACACCCACCTCTCCACCCGTTTACTCTCGAAAATTATTCAAACGCCATTCTCTCTCTCTCCCTCCCTCTCTTTCCTTCCTCCCTATTCCTCATTCCCCCCCTCTCTCTCCCCGTTCCCTCACTCTCACAGCTTTACCCACACCCTTTGTATTCATAGCCTCCTCCTTTTCTCTCAAATCCCTCCATTTTTTCTCCTCGGTTTCTCCCCTCCAATCTGGCTCCTACTCTCTCAAGCAACAAACTACATCTCGTCATTCCCTGCTTTATTTCACTCTTTTCTCTTTTATTCCTATCCCCTCTTTCTCCTCTCTCTTCCTTTTTGTCACGTTTGCGTTGCAGCCAAATGTGGGGAGGTGTTATAGGGGGCGCTTGACGCAACACTAGTAAAGGCTCAAAATTCCCCGCAACGTAGCTGCTCCACTGCAGCAGCTTGAACGCACTACTTGCGTATTCTGACCCCATGGCGATTTGGTAGTTTTGGGATGCGCATTTTTTGTTACTTACGTAATTTCGGTGATCGCGAATCATTTTTGCTCGTCCACGTTACCCCTTCATCGTTATATTTCAAAGTCTTTCTACTTTCGCATTACGAACCCAGCACGACGCGATTTCTGGCGCTACCGCCAATGAATGGAGCCGGATCCGTCATCACATATCGGTATTGATTAGTGATAGTGATTGTTGCACGACATAAAAGATCTGCAAGCCCGCCTAGCATGTGCCTTGGGAGTGAAACTGCATGGAGATGGATGTGAAGGTGTGTGACGCAATCCTTGGCGCGGAAACCTTTTGACCATTCGTGACATTGGAGAGGGAAGAAGAGGTCAAGTCTGGTCAAAGAGAGGCGCTGACGTAATTTTCGTACACAACACTTAAGGCTCTCTCGCGTACATACATTTCCCTCATTACCCTTCTCCTTCCCTCTTCCGTAGCCCAGTAGGGAAAAGTTCTTTCTCTCCCTCTCCAAGGATTGGAGAAGGGTTGGGAAAGGATGGGTGGAGTGGGATGATGTGGCGGAGGGATGGATGGATGGCCATGCATCTGTCGAGGATCCCGGTGGAAGATTTTCCGAAGGCTTCGAGACGGTAGCGCGGCTTGGCGTGTGTGATTCGCTCGCCCCCTCTTTCCTCTTTCTCTCTCACCATATTCCCCTCACCCCCTCCCGTATCCCCGTTCCCCCCTCCTCCTCCTCCCCTCCCTTCCGCCTTCCTCCTCCACCGAAGGTCGCCGGTCACGTGACGACGCGCCTCTCGAGAGATCGGTGGTTGATAAAGATTGAGGCAGGCCTCACTCCACCCAACCTCGATTCCCCTCCCCTTCACCCCTCCTCCTCCACCCTTCACGTGTCCCCTTACAAAAAAGATACTTATAATTCTTTTTTAGCCACTCCCCGCCCCCCCCTCCACCGACCCCGGAGGATCTTAAAGGAGGCAGATACGTGGTTTAGATGCAAAATTGGGCTTTCGGCGTCGGTGGCGTGAGGTTATTGCATGCGGGTGGGAAGGAGAGGGGTTTATCGGCACGCCATCCGATCTGTAGGTACTGGCCCACATGTTTTCCGAGTAGCTATATATGTGGTGCGGAGATTGCACCCTCCCCCCGCCCGTGTTGGGGGTAGAGGTAGAGGAAACTTTCCTTCAAGGGGAGACCACTCGAGGAAGCTCCGTTGCTCAAAAGCTGATACGGTGCTTAGGAATGCTTTTGTCTTTTAAAGGTCGAAAGCGATGTAAAAATATCTCTTTTTAACGAGATTACTTATTATTAGTCCTGATACAAGGCTCATATTTTACAGAAAAGAGGAGTGTATCTATATTCCGTTTTTAAGGCTATATAACCTTAGATATTTTGGATTTTATCGAAGAAAATCGTCGGGGTCGTCTCGTATTTCGGTCAAAACCGTATTCAGCGGCCAAAGAATACCTACCATCTCTTTCATGATTTTTCAGTTTATATCTAACAGTTTCGTATACATAACTTCTTTGTTTTCTTTTTTTTAACTCTTTTGTAATTAGAGGTTCACTGGTGTTTTAAACGGGATCCGGTTTTTAGGGTAGTCTTAAACGTTTTTTTGCAAGTGAATTTCGTGGATGAGAAAAAGTGCCAAGTGGATGATCATATATTGAATATGGCACCTTATATCCCCGAGGACGTGCCTAGCATATCTTCTTCCACTCTTTCGAATGCTTCATTAACTGCGACACCAAGCACATTAATCATCCCAAAGATTGGTTTGATGGATTGATGCATGTCTCATCTCTTATTATGGGCGTGTGACATCCACACGATAGGATAGGGGTGGCCAACTTCTTTCAAAATGTCTTCTCGAAGGAATATCTTGAACCCGAAAAATCACGCGCCTTAAGTGAAGTGCCCTGAGTGTGCCCTGAAGCGTCTCCACGATTTTAACTCTCACACTTAGGTCAATAGCCGAATGCACCATCCACTAGGTTTCCACGACCTCCATTATACTCAAATTAGAGTTATGATAGTTAAGCAATAGGTTGCTTTTAAGACCATTATTATCTTTAAGGTTACTGTGCAATGAAGTTTTTATGGAATGAATTAATTAGAGATTATGCAGTGCCGCCAAATAAAAGAATTCCCAATTATAATGAAACACCACACTTCAATCGGTAATCGAAAACTCAGAGGTGAAGAACAGTCAATATGCTCGTTGCAGAAATTCAGAGGCAAATGCAATATAATTGAAGCTAGACGACGACCATTCCCATTTTTTTTCCTCCATCAAGAAACCTCGCAACCTCATGTACAATTTTTCTACCGAGGCTTTTGTTTGTTTCAATTGTACAAACAGCGTTACGAAAAACTAAGAGGCAAGAGTTTTTAGGAGTTAGAATGAGGTTTTGAAATCCTATATCATCAATCCGCATCCGAAAATCGAAAGAAAGCGAAATATTCGAAGTTACGCGGTAAAACATTAATGGACGAATGAAACATAGAGGTAATATATAGACTATTTAAATTGAAGTTGTAGGTATATTAGCCCATAGGCTCTATATTAGCACTATAATTATAACGAGCTCTTTTAAAGATTCGAGTTGCGAATTTTCCGCCGGCAGTAGTCGAGGAAAGTTCAGGTGAAACAAGAAGGGAATCCTCTCTCGCGACTCAAAAACTTCCCCTTGGCGTAACAGGGGGGAGGGGAGAAAGGGCGAGAAGCAAGTTAATTACGAGAGCGCTAGCTTTACGGCAACGTAACCCCGGGGTGGAGGATGGGAGCGAGAGAGGCAGCTCGAAAGGGGCGAGATGTTAAGGGAGGGAGGGAGGGAGGGAGCGGGGCCAGTGGGCGTCGTTCCGTTTTCGGCGGATAACGACGTGCCCGCCCCGATGAATGGGGATTTGTGAACGTGACTCATGACGCGCAGTCATCGCAGCCACCACCCTTTATCACCTTCCCACCCTCTCCCCGACCCTCCTCTCAACCCATCCAGATCCACCCAAGAGACTCATTTCGCGTTGTGGGGTCTCCCCCAGGAGGGGCTCCAGATGAGACGGCGCGGAGGTCGAGTGCATTCATGACCCATGATGTCGGGAATTTCGGCCCGAGAGCTTGTGGGAGGAGGGGTGGGTGGCGGTGTGTCCCGTTTAATTCGAGGGCGAAAGAATTACGTCGGGGATCGGCCAGGGATGGACGCCGCGCCGTCGTTGGTTGCGGGCGATAAAAGTGACGCGGAACCGTCGGAATTGCCTTCTGGGGAAGTAAATAGGATGGTGAATATTTCTCACCTTCCTGATGTCGAGTTAAATTGACAAAGCGCCGGGTCTTAGTTATTTAGATCCATCAATTCCTAGTTACTGTTGATGAATTTTTATAGGTTTTTAAAACTTGTCCTCTCGGGAAATGGGAGCGAGTCCCTGAAATCATCTTTTATGACTTTACCTACCCTTAAATGGTTAGACGTGAAGGGTTTGCATTTATTTATTTGGCCCCTACCTTCGCAATAAGTTAGTATATAAAATCGGGTTGATTACTGCGGATTTTTACCTGAAGTTTTAATTTGAAAGGCGGAGTAGAGTTCACTAAACCCAACGACACCGTGTGAAATTCCCTCATCGGGGTGGGGAGGCCAATTTCTTTCCCTGTATCGCTGGTGTTTTCTCGAGAAGATCTGATACCGAAAATTCAATCAGGGTGAAGCTGAGGATGGCCATAAACGTCACTGGGAATCGAACACGGTCGGTATTTCAGCGCTCTACTCGTCGGACTAACATGCCCTTAATTAGGTACGTATCGGAAAAATGCGTTTTGAGAAGTGCTATACATTCCCTGTATTAGCGCGTCTGTACATTATCCAACTGTCTGCTAGGCGAAACGCAATGTACAGGGTTCGTCCGGAAAATAAGTGTACTGAGCTCAGGAAAAAAAATTTATTTCACTTTTACATATCTTAAGCTAATATTCCTCAAAATAGGACCCTTGTGAGTCGATACACTTGTTCCAGCGGCGTTCCCATTCCTGGAACGCTCCCGCGAAGGCATCATCGGGAACCTCTCGAAGACTCGTCGTCGACCTCTTCTCTGCCCTCCACGAACATCTTGTGCCACCGAAAGATCATGTTTCTGGACATGGCTGACTCCCCGTAAGCCTGGTTAATCATACCGACAGTTTCGGTAGACGATTTCCCAAGCTTTACCGCAAATTTGATGGAATAACGCTGCTCCAAAAACTTCGGCATCGCGTTCCGTGACGTGGGTCGAGCGTGGAGGTTCGCGTTAACAGAGCTCCTCACTACACCACAGCTCAGAGCCGACTGCCTTTTTCAGCGTCGCTTGCCAACATACCCCCCTCCAATCGCAGCCCGTCAGAGCGGTGCTGGGCGCGCCTGGAGCGGCGCGCCCAGCCCAGGAGTCAGTACACTTATTTTCCGGACGAACCCTGTATATTTTTGACAAAACTCCGTTCTCAAAATTCAATGCTCGTGATTTTGTAGCGACGAAAAGGTGTATGAGGAAGAAAGTAGGCATATGCATTTAATTAAAACTACACCTGTTACTGTTAGAGATGAATTTAGGTTTGAATTTCAGTTGGATTTTCAACATGAGAGACTTCAGACTATGATTTCCGTGGCTTGAAGAAAACCTATCATTAACTAGATAAATTCATGGAATAATTTAACGCTAACGGGACAAACGTGATTTTTCAATGTGAAAGTTAATTAAAAATATGAACATATATCGGTTGATACATCCGTGAAAACATTTTTTGTTCATTTTTTGCAATTCTTATGAATTTGTCTTCCTCACATTTATTCCATAGTTTTAGAAATATATATAATGTAGAATTTTTGGAGATTTCTACGCAACAAATTTCCAACACGCCAAAGCGGAAAACCTTTGACAACACAGCTAACTAGTTACTTTGGTAATAATTTTTGGCTCATCGCGTGGTATTAATTATTTAATATGTATTTTACTCTTTCCATCCTGTTTAATTTTCCTCTTTGTGAGAGAGAGGTTTGTTAGTGCAGAGTTTCTTTGAAATAAAAGTCCACCCAACCTGGTTTTTCCTTGAAAATCAATCAGAGTTGAAAGATTAATGTTGGCAGAGGACAAACAAATGATAGACCGACGATCAGTGACGCAGTTCCTTAACCCTTCCAAAAAAAAAGTTCGCATATCAACAGAAACGAGCGACCGTGGTTAGAACGGGTGGAAATTGGCCGGCAAATCTCTGGGGAGAGAGGCAGGGTGCGAGGATTTACCCCCTCCCTTTCGTCTCCTCTCCACCATTCCCACTCACCCCCAACCCCCCTCGGCGAGTCCCCCAGGAAATTCGGCAGTTCCGGACCTATCGCGCACCTTCCCCTCCCACGGCCTCCGGCTGCGGCGGCGGCTGACCCAAGGGCGTCGCTGAAGCGTCATCCTCGCGCGTGGAAGAGAGCCAGGAACCAGTTCCTCGACCGCCGGCCGAACGCGGGACGAAAAACTGCTGACCAAATTCATCCCGAGGCCTCGGCCGAAAACGAAATAAAAAGAACAAAATTCGAGGTAGAAATGAAACCGAGTCGGGATGACGAATCGGCCGCTAAAATGGACGGCAGGTGAAACAAGAAAATGAAGAAAAAAAACTTGTCATAATTTTTTTGGAACAGTTTTCGGTGCGACGATTCTCACTCTCCCGCATTCGTTCCGAGCTCCCGAAGTAGGGTCTATCCGAAAGAGCCGCGCGGGCCAACAGGAGACGTAATTAATTATCGTCGCCACGGAAACTAGGTGTTGGGAATCGAGTGATGAGTAACTAACTTTTGGGAACTTGAGCAGGGTCGTCGACGCGCCTGCCCCATCCCCCCCCCTTCTCTCCCCTCCCACCCCTACTCTCCGGTCTGGGATCACAGGTGGCCGACTGGAGAGGCACGTGATCGAGGGATGGGAGAGCTCTCCGAATCCGTCCAGGGATCCGAGGAACTCAGGAGATCTATAAAATAGTCTAGGGTTTTTTTTGGAAAAGTTTAAGGGCTCTCTGCCAGGGCTTGCGCGCAAGTTTCGTACGTGATGCAGTTGAAATAATTTGGATTTATAGCCCACCAGTCACCCGCACGTTACGGAGCATTATTACCGATGATCCTAGGGCATGCAGAGGAAATGATTTATGTGCCATAAATTCGTGGGTCGGTGATCCTTTTTCCCTCTTGATATTTTTTGCGGTAAATTTAGGATAAACAAGCTTTTGCTTCTAATGTCCGAATCGGCCTTCTGACTTAATTCTTGCTAGGCCATAGGGCAAATAAACTCACTTCGTGTGACTTTCAATGTGATTCACAAATTCGTTATAATTATTGTAATATGCTGCAATGAAATTCGCATATCCTACGTAATTTTTAAGGTTTTTGTTTAAGTTTACAAATCTTATTGAATGTGTACTAATTTGTATCATACTTCTATAATTTACTTATATTGATATTTGAAATAGTCGTATTTTTATCAGTATTTTATCGATAATAATCTAAAGAATATCAATGGGTATAATTCAAAGTGTTTTGGCAATGTATTGGAGGCTTTGATTCAGTGAACGAAGCCACAGATTTCCATGTGTAAAACGTTTTCAAATAGGTACATTTTGTATTTTATTAATTTTACAAAACTTAATTTAGTCTTAAATATTTAAGTTTAGCGTTTAAAAATAGGTTTATCAAGAAAACCTTTTATTAATTATTTCAATATTTGAAGGAAAAAAAAATATTCAACAATGCACTCCAGGATTTCCCTCTGCAAGGATGTTTACCAAATTACATTTTTATGCCGAAGCAAATATTTTTCAAGACCTATTCTAATACTTTTTTTTTATGAATGACTGGGATTCGGACCCAGCTAAAATTCATTTCTCTGACAATAGGTTTCTTCCGACGAAGGCTTCTAATGCCAATCACGGACTCCCGAAGTAATCCGGACGGAGTTCGAATTGAATCAAATAAAAGTAACAAAAAGACGAAACGAGTCAAGAAGAGCGCTCCATCCAGTTTTGAAAGCGAATCGAAGACTCGGTGTGTTTTTTTTTAGATTTATAACTCACGGGAAAGAACTTGCTGCGATTTTACTCGCTACATACCGAGCGTAAAAAAAATAAAGAGCAGTCGGCCAGAACCAGAGAGTGTAACAGTTCAAGGTACGCGCGCGCATATTCCGTTACGTTCCCCGACCGTCGGAGATGTCAACGGAAATTTCTTTGCACGACAGCTCATCGACTAATCTTCCGAGATGGAGCTTTAATGGAGGCGGTGATTTGTTTCCGCAAAATTAGCTTAGTCTGCCACTTACACGATCAATTGAACGCAACACCATTACGTAGTTTCCTGTTTAAACAACTCGCACCAGATGGAAGGGGGAGGGGCGGAGGCTGTGTGGGGGGGGGGGGGAGGGAAGGATATGCAGAGGCTTATAAAAAATTCATGAGCCCATTAACATACCCCACTCGGCGTGATTAGAGCACACCTTATATCCTATTGCAGACTGGGAAGCCTATGAGCCCAATACCTCACCCCTCCCTCTCTCTCTCAAGAGTGGAAATCTGTGTCATAGCCACCATGGGAACTGTTCAAGACTGATGTTGCTGGCAGGGAAGCGAAAATTCTCCGTTCCGATCCGGTGTGTGATGAAAATAGGAACAGTGTGTTTGCCTAATATGGTAAAATAATTCACACAGTGGGTTTCCTCGCGTATTTGTGCTGAGTTTGGCCTCTTGGATTTCTTCTCGATCGATAGAAAAAATTGTGTTTTCCGAAGCTAAGACAATCGTTTTTCTTCTGTGATTCTTATTGAGAATACGAATATAGCACGTCAAAAAGTGCATATCTAGTAGTTCGGTAGTTAGATTAACACTAATTGCACAAATGTCCAAGGTACGGAGGTAAGATGGCTCAAACTTATCTGATAATACTAATTGTGGTTTACATACGTATTTTAAGAATGCCTGTCGTAATTGTGGTCGCTTGTGAAAGAAGGTATCGTTTCTTTCGTTGAATGAGTTAGATGTCTTCTCATGGGTGAAGTCACCGCTATCATTCTCACATCGATATCCGGAACACCACCATAGTTGAAACGACACGCCTCCACATCCCATGTTCAGCTCCAACGCGATATTTTTTTCTTGAGGGTTTACTTATTTTCATTTCTTAAGGATGTGTTGGAAATTTGTTTTGAAAGTAAAAATGAGGATACGTGTTCATTCTCGAAGATTATGGTCAAAAAACAGACAAATATTCACAAATGCATCATCGTCATCGAAGGAAATCAATCCTAATATGGGATTGAAGCAGCTTTACGCTCGATGTTTCTCTAATGCTCATATCTCCTTGCCTTCATATTTTTTCTCTCTGACGTATGTAAAGTGATTTCCCTTGGTTCTCATCTGGTGTCTTCCTCTGTAGTTTTTCCCGTTCAATTTTCCCTCGACGAATGTCTTAAGCAGTTGCTCGTTTGCTTTCAAGCCTCAGGGGGATTGCCAGTTCGTAAATATGATCGTGAAGTGTTGAACTATTTCCATTTTAAATAGCCATAGTCATGGAAAACAGCATAGGCCTTCATTCGTTAAAATATCTCCGGTTAGATTTTGTATCTTTCTTTCCATATTTGTATTATTTGAAATTATACAAATTGGGGGATTTGCATAAAGTTAATATATTATATGTAAGATTCTTTATTGTACGGGTACTGACTTCTAGACTGGGAGAAAATCCAAAATAAACCAAAAGTCTAGTCCGTGAGGTACAAAATCGACACGGCTCCGTTATTTTTTAACAAAGATCAGTTTTATTAATATTATTCTCTTAATATTCATGCATGTTTGAACTGGGACTTTCTGATGGCATTGTTTTTGTTTCCGAATACTCATGGGTTTTTTTTTTATTTTATCATCAATCCGACGACGTTGACTGCGACGTTTCATTTCGTCCCTGTTCGAAGGGACGACGACATAGAGGCGACGCACTCGGGATGTGTTCCGATTCTCGCTTTAAAGCGCGTCGAAGCGCTTTTGTTAACGTTCCGATTCTCGCGTCAAAACCCTCGTGAAGCTCCTCTCAAAGCTGTCGCGGCCCAGAAGTGAGCACACATTTTACCATCAATCGCACTTGGCGCTCCAGCCGAAAGGACCGATGCGCGCAGTAAATGCTTCGAGGCGGGGGTGCAGAAAGGAAGAGCGGTAATCCGATTCGGTGGCACTTGAATGCGCTTGAAGCGAGAAACACAACGCACCCTACATTCGATTGGGTTGCGTTCCTACGGTCGAATGTCTTTTGAATGCCATGTTCCAAGTGCGCCAAACGTTAAAACGAACGCTTTGTCCCAGGATTACGCATGAAATGATGCTCGATGTTGAATCATATTGCGACTAAACGTGCACACCTTTCACGCCGTTCCATTTCTGGGTGGGAAAATCCGTAAGTCAGGTTTTTAGGAGATAGCTTACTCAATATTGCTAATTTATTCCATATTATCATATCTTTTAATGATTCTTTCACTTCTCTCACATTCATGTACTGTCTCAAACGTGCTATTCTTTAGCGGAGGCTTCCATATCCATCATCTTGAAAAGCATCATTCACCCATGACTTTCTCGGTCATGAACTCCTCCCCTAAACCCAGTCGCATGTCATCTGGTATAAGTTAGAAGATTTGAATATGGGCGGAAGGATTAGTTTTTTGTTTATGACACGTCAGTACGAAAATATCGAATAATTAGGATTAAAACCTGCCTTCTACGGAGGAGTAACCTAGTGGGAATATTCTGTAGGTTGTAATTTACTTTGACCTTTCGATAGTTCAAATGAGAGTCATTAAATATTCAGAACTGAAGAGTATCCAGTAGCAATTTGAAAATACGGAAAGGGAATTTTAAGCTACGGCTATATGGTATGAGAGATCAGTTGTGACCTGGAACGAAGCAAAATTATGTGGGAGAATAGGAAGCGCTCATCCTGGGAAGCACAGTAGTGGTGAACATTGCTGAAAAATGTAAAAATTACCATAAAAATATACTTTATGGCTTTAAGCGTATTATATCCATGTTAAAAGATTTTGTACTTTTCCACAGACTTTATTTTAAGGTACAACACGTGTTTATACCGAAACAAAATTACTGCGGCGCAATACGGCGTGTTTTTTCTAAATCGCCCAGGACGGTAAAATCATAGCGTTCACGTCTTTGGCAGACGTTTGCCTATGTTTAAGTACCCTGAGAAAAATTATGGTAGACGGAAGCGAAGATTTTTTGCAGGTGTTCTGGAGAAAAACCATCCGCACGCGTCCACCACGTCACCATTAGCTAATCGGTATCTGTGATGCGAAACTAAACCGTACGAATAAGAGTCACGTGATCCCACCGGTATGAAGTCTCGAAGATCTTACAACTGGGTATACCGTTAGCGGACATTCGTTTAGTTTCGACTCCGGTTTCCTTCCGCCCTCTTTCTTCGTGCTTAGTTCGCTACTACACTGTTTTTCGTTCCTGCAGTTCGCTCTTAGATTTTTTTTCCTTGAATTGTTTATCATTAGTTTAACTCCCAACATATATAAGCACCTGTAGATGTTAAAATTTTAGAAAAACTTTCCTTATGTCTGATTATTTTTGTCTTTTTGTCTGTTTTGTTATGTATGTTGTTTCCTTATGTCTCATTATTGTTTGTAAAAAGGGGAACTAAGATTCAAAGGAATCCCCAACTAAATGTGAAGTAAAATAAAAGTGGACCCAGGAAACCATTGGTCAAATGGGTCCAAAAATTAAAATTAAAATTAAATTAGTTCGCTCTTAGAATCGAAAATATATCGATTCGCGAAGCAAACTCATCTCAGCATACTTAGGTGAACCTTATGCACTGGATTCAGACTCAGATTCAGATTCAGAGTTCCACAAATGCTATGTTCTTTAGCGTAATTTTGCTGATAAATGTATATTGCTTCCTTTCATAATCCAACAAGAAGACAAAAATTCACAATACAATCGAATAAATCTCACTGATTAGCGTCAGGTGGTGAGTAATTCGTTCGCAATTATTGGATGCAGTGCGAAGAATATCTTCTCGTCTCAAAAACTGAACTTGGCCTCAAACCCTTCGATGGCTAAAGCGGATTTCCATTACAAAATTAACGACTGGAAAAAAGTGTATTTCGTTATTTCTTTAAATATTTTATCCATTTCTTTATATTTCGTTCATCACGACAGATATATTTCAAGTAAAGTCGCTAAGTATTGAGCGTGTCAGCTTGCGTGGGCTGTTGTCGTAAAAACGCAGAATTACTACCTTTTACATTTTTTTCAAAGAACTTGAGCATGGAACGTACGGTGGTTGAGCATACTAATCGGTAGGGTGACAAACCGTAGTATTTTGCATCATTCTACTGAAACAAACTATTTTTTCAATGTGCTTGTGCTTGAACTTAGGCAGTTGAATTTCAATTTTACACAATAAATTATTTTAACAGGTAACAATTCAAAACATATCACCTACAATTTAAAACACGCGCGATTCTTTTAGAAGACATTTTGGCTTTTGAAAGGGACCAAGCGCTCTTTCCTAAAAACGTTTATTACGTGCTTTGAATCGTCTTCGTATGTTTTTCATTCTTTCACGCTTTTGTTAGTTCCATAATTCTATTAAAAGATTAATGAAAGGATTCCCAACTAACAATTCATACGCCAAGTATTACGGGCATATCACATTATACTCAGTTGATTATTTTCCGAGTTTTCAAATATATTATTATTTATTTGGAAGTCTATTGTTAAAAGTAGGTTTTAAATGGAAATAGATTGAGCACAACTTCATTTCTTAGCAGTATTTAACAAGACACTTCCTGTAACCACACACTACAAAAGAATTTTCGTCAGTTCCGTATACATTCTATGTTTCTTCATTCCTTCCAACGTGCCTACCCTATTTCTATCCCTTCCTCGCTTGCCTAATTCCCTCCCCTCTATCACCGTCTTGAGAATTCGATCGCCAATTAACATGCTCTGCATCCCCCTTTCCTGCCTCCTTTGGATTTCAAACGACCCCATCTCCGTCTTCACTATGCTACTGCACCATGCCGCTAATACATGCTACTTATACTGATAATGTCAAAACTTTGTTTGATTTCCTATCCGTTAGTTTTACCTTTTCCGTTCTTTTCCAAATCCTTATCTCATAAGCCTCCAATCAACGCCTATAATCTTGCTTTCCAGGCCGAGTTTCCGAGCCGTGAAAAATCACGCTCCATGTGGAGACTTCTTTACGAAATACATTTATTCTTCTCTTAGTCATACTATTTTAAAAACCTTGATCCAAAACACCTTCGTGATAAATAAACTGTAAGTTAAGCCTGAAACTGTTAGATTCAAATAAACTGTTCCACAAGGTCTAGGTTTTGCCCTTTTATTTTTTAATAGTAAAATTAGCTTTCACGTTTCTTGGAAACTTCATAATCTTTGTTTTTGACATTGATTCTCGTTCCGTACCCATCACACTGATTTTTCAATTTGCTCAGCAATGATTGTAACCTCCTGGTTGACTGACAAACTAAAGCTTGATCATCCTCAAACCTGATTTTTATTCAGTTCCAAGTAACAGTTATTACTTGTTACTAAAGTACTTGTTAATAAATTCAAAATCAGTATTACTTCGGATGTTTTTATTTTGATAAATTACGCGGAAATCAACGATGAAAGAATTTTTTTCTAGGGAAAATAAGGCCCTCATGGGCATTGGCTCCATTTGGTAAAGTCTACCTGAAATCCAATTACTCCTGCTCAAAAATATTCTGGCTGGGCTGATAGCTGGATACTCTCCATTAATGAATTAATTCATCGGCGTGTTCGCCTCCGAAAGACAGGTAATTGATAATCAGGCGAGCACGGGAGACATGCTATTTGCAATCTAAAAATCCTTACCCGTTATTGCTCCGATCACTACTGAGGCAACACTAACTGGCGTGGAGCTTATCATTTGCCCCGTTTGAACCTGACCTATTTTCATGCAACAACAAGGTCGGGTCACGTTTACAGGCTTGCGATTAGGTTCTATGGAAATGATGCTAAGCGCACGTATGATCCGACTATTCTCCCACGAAGGGATCCGAATTGCACGCAATAGACTCTAATTAGCGTAATTGCTTGCCCTATTGAATTAGGAATTGTTGTCATCAAGGAGGTTCAAACAGCAATACACAAGTCTTTTCGTCAAATAAGACTTGCATCTAGTTCATAGTCTCTTAAATCATGTTACACCATTCGAAACTTACTCGTATGTAATATAAAGGCTGAAAGTCATGTCACATGGTCGGTTGACTCTCTCATGCTTTCAAGGAGGTTGTTTGATTTCTTATTGCTCATCGAGGCATTACTCGCTTTATGACAAGTAATATATACGGAATATATGATCAGATATTCATTTATGCTGATGTGATTTGTGTTCTGTGTCGCAATCAATTTTGTCGTATTCCGATTCTGGGGTCGACTGTTACCTCATCACTTACCCATCTTTGTTTGCGTTGAAAATCTTGATGAGGTTGAAGGCAGTGTCAGATGAGGCAAGGGAAACGTGGTCAGTCTGAGATACGCGCCCTCGGCGGCTGAGCCAATTAATATGATAAGATCTTCCATAATCGCTTTTCAGAGATATTCATATATATGTTTCCTTCATTTCGCGCCGACTCCAAAAGATCAAGTTAAATTATTATTCAAGAGGTCGTTCTTTGGTTATCGCTTCACGCAGTTCCGGGATGATACCCACGCACCACACGAAAGCGTTACATGACCACGTGGTAGCCAGGCAACTAGCATATGTTTGGCTTCGTTGATTAGTAATATATATTCTATATCGCAATATAAGGAATATGATAAATTGCGCATCTTTGATCGGAATAACTCAGCAGGGATGTGATTCAGAGAAGCGTCATTTGGCATGTTTTAATCCGTGGTTTTACTGGATACATACGGCTGTAGAGATTTTTCTTTGACATACTATCATTTATATCATTTCTTGCCGCAATAAGTAAGGATGAAATATATTACGCCCTTCTCCGAATAGAGTCCGTGGTTTTCAATTAACGTTTTCTGCTTCTGCGAAAAATTGCACAGCCGGTATCTTTCCAAGAGAGAGATATTCCTGACGTTTACCCTCCCAATATATTCCCATCCCGCCGGTAGAATTTTCCGTTCCCATCCATCTCGAGACACGGGTTCTTTTGAAGGTGCGCAGCTATTTTAGGAGTCCCAACTTTATCTAAATGGGAAACGTGCATCGCATGGCTGAAACACGTTATTTCGTCGAGGTATGGAAAAGCTATCGACTGAACTATGCAAGACGACCGACGGCGGAGATAATTTTTCGCCTGGATCAAGTCATCCCCACCGCCATCGAGTCTTCTTTTTACATATATATATATATATATATATATATATATATATATATATAAAGAAGACTCGATGTATTCATATATATATATATATTGTATATATATATATACGATGTATATATATGTATGTATACATAAAAATATACATATATATATCTATATATATATATATATATATCTATATATATAGATATATATGTATATCTCGTTAATATAGAAACAGTCACACGAGCAGCATAATATTTGGACGGCACAATAGAACACAAATAAAATACTAACATTTAAAAGGAAACTCACATTATAGATTGCTTAAGATATAGGCCTCCTCCGAGGCCTTCTTCAATTAAGACTCATAGATATATATATGTATATATAAATAAATGTATATATATATGTAATATATATATGTATATATATATATATATATATATATATATATATATATATATATATATATATATATATATATATATATATATATATAAGTCTTCGGTCGCACCTCGCACACTTCTTCCACGATTCCTGACCTCTTGCTTTAGCGTCGGTTGGTTTACATAAGAATGGGCTCCCTTACGGTCTGGTCGTTACCGTTTTCGTGTATGTAGATACCGATGGAGCCTTGTTCAATAAATTCAGTGCAAGTGCCCCTCCTAGACTTGTGGGCCAATCCCGGAATCACATCATGCGGAGGAGAAGATAAAAGTGGGGGGGCGAGTATAACATATGTTTCTGGGGGCGGGGCCGTTCGTTTTAAGACCGTAGTAGACCTTGGGCATTCTTACTTACCATCGGAAATTCCAGCCGCAGGAGGAACCAAGAGGCGATCGAGTTCAATCATTTTATTTTTTTACTGGCGGAATTTCCTGTTTAAGATGAAGGTTAGGACCATTTAAATAGTATATTAGAGACTGTGTCTAGGAAATGTATTAGTAATAGTGTAAAGTTTCTATTCTGCCGGAGTCTTGAGAAGAAGTTACAACCAGACCGAAGAACCTACCTAACGAAATGAAAGTCCTGAAAAAAATACTATTCTCGGATCTCCTAGAACGTAAGATAATTTACTAAAATCACCGTTGACTACATCTTTCTATGTTCCACGGATTTTTAACGAGAGAATCCAAAAAAAAAGATTGCCTGGAAATTTTTTCTTAACTTTTTGATTTGTTTGTACTCTTACTAGGATTTCAAAATGTCTCGAATACTTATTACATTATAATTACGTTCATTTTCATTCAAAATAACCATTCTTTTACAATTTTAAATGGAACCTCAACTATATTTCCAAGGTCAAGCGTACGTGTGAGATGTGAAATTCGGATTTTAATATTAAGATTGAGGAGAATTATCGAGTACCTGTATAGTGAACGGCAGGTGGCAAGGACGCCATTCTATCTAACTCGTAGGAGTGTAATACTCTTGGCTTTTACGAACTCGAATTGCGCGTGGGAAAAACGAGTATTTAAATTGGTTCATGAGTACGGAAGTCTGTTTCTCACATTTTATGCGGGAAGTAATTTTGAATCCTCCGACATGGAGTAGATATTTCATGCCATCTTCGTGGAGTCCGAGGCCAACTCGGACGAAGTGAACCTTTATAAAAATATTAGTTCGTGCGCTTCTCCTTGTGGCTGTACATCTACATCTACATAATATCCCGCAAGCCGCCGCAAGGGCGTGTGGCGGGGGGTGTTAGGTCACCTGTAAAGGCTGCCATCCTAATTTTTCAATTTATTCCGCAAAACGTTCTTGTGTTGACGATGATGACGATGATGCCAATCTAGGGGAGATTTCTTTAAACGCTTTCATTTTACCTAATGAAAAATATTTCCGGCGGGTCTTATACAGCTACAATGTTCGGTTAAGTGCCAAACTAGCAAAGTTGCCTTATATTTTTCAGACAAACTTCTTGCACCAGGAAAATAAAACTTCTGTAACTTCTCAACGTAATCTCTCTGGAAACGTGTATATATATATATATATATATATATATATATATATATATATATATATATATATATATATATATATATATATATATATATATATATATATACATTATATATATATATACAAACATATATTGCAATATGTTGACGCCATCATCCCATGACCACCAAGAACGCTTCTGTAGGAGTCCCTATTTACCACAGGAAAAATCGACTTTTCCTTGACCTAGAGGCTTTTAGGATCCGTTATCACATAAAGTTCGGCATTCTTTGAACTCTCGTATCCACAAACGAACATCTTTCACGCCAATAACAATATCATCAGATCTTCGGATCGGATGCTTCACTCCATTAAAAGATGGATTTTGATGGATTTTAAACCGCGGAGATGGAGGAAAAGAGTATTATACGATTAAAAGTGCGCTGTTCTTTGCTAAACGATGCCATTTGAAGTATTGAAAGGTCTTCTCGCCACAGCGATAACTATGCGAATCCTGCACACCGCACGGTGTAGTCATCTTTCCACCTGCATGTTTTGCTCATTATATATATATATATATATATATATATAATACACAGTAGCACACAATATAGCACTATATTGTGTGCTACTGTGTATTGTACTATTCGGCACTTCTGTGTTACGTCTACGAAAGCATATATATATATATATATATATATATATATATATATATATATATATATATATATATATATATATATATATATATATATACATAAACAATACATAAACACACATAGTTGTTCGAAGTAGTCCAGCGGTTGAGCGTTGAGCTACTGACTTCAATTCTCATACAAGCCTCTCTGGGCACCTGCAGCTCCACCCAAGCTATGCGACTTTTCGGATTTCGGATACCAGATCTTCCTGGGAAACCACAACCGGCCCATGGAAAGGAACCCTTATGTGTGTGTGTGTGTATATATCTATACATATATATTTTATATATATATATATCATATATATACCAAAAACATTGTAATCAACCCGAAGGTCAATTTAGTAGGTGATGGTAGAGTTCACCCAGTACTAAGCCCGACGGCGTGAGAAATTCACGCATCAGGGTAAGGGGGGCAGTTCCTTTCACTGTGCTGGTTATGGTTTCCCAGGAAGATCTGGTACCCGAAAAATCACATAGCTTGGGTGGAGCTACAGGTGCCCAGAGTGCCTTGCCCGGGAATCGAACCCGGGACCCTCCGGTCAGCAGTCCAACGTAACGCTCTACCCTATATATATATATATATATATATATATATATATATATATATATATATATATATATATATATATATATACTGCAGTTCTGTCCCTCTCTTCCTTGATAAAGGTGGCAATGACCACCGAAAATTCGAAAAATAGTGAGTCTCTTTTTTGTGTGTTTCTGTGTTTTTGTCTGTGTCCACTAGTGCTAAGTGTTATACATTATATATATATATATATATATATATATATATATATATATATATAACCATAAACACAGTAATCAACCCGAAGGTCGGTTTGGTAGGTGATGGCAGAGTTCACCCAGTACTAAGCCCGACGGCGTGTGAAATATATATATATATATATATATATATATATATATATATATATATATATATATATATATATATATATATGTATATATATTATATATATATATACTTCTATCTACTCTCAGTCTTGTGAAAAAATTGGGATACATTATAAAACGTACCTCCGGAGAGCCGCCTAACCAATGTGACACAATCATTCCTTAATATATTCTTTCCACTTTCCTCTCATCTTCGTCTCAATACCGTTGGATGACTTGCAGAGGTATAATTTTATATGCACATATTTTTATTTGTTAGGAGATGGAACTGTAGATTAAGGCATAGATGAACTTACGAGTGTAATTGATCACCTGATCACGGAAACGGATCCGCTGAATACCTACTCCGTTAGGCGTTAACATATCATTAATTCAGGTCATCCCACCAAATTACAGACCCCGGTGGAATTTTCAGAGGAGGGTCGATGCTTTCGGAACTTATTCCCTAAGACGCGGATCGACCGTTCGATAAGTCATCGCTCGTGAGCCAAAGCCTTCACGTCCGCGTTCGGACTGTTGGCTCCTCGGTCCTCCTCTCCCCCCTCTCGCAGTCTCCACTCTCCTCCCCTTCCCACTCTTCTCCCTACTACGTGTATCTCTCTATTTAATCCATCCGTCCGCTTCCTTCGTCCGCACCTCAAGTCTTTCTCACGTTCCACATTTCCCTCCTGTACGGACGCCAATCGGTAGCATGACTGGATACGCGTTCGTTCTTCTCATTCTTCAGTCTTCCCTCTCCCCGCGGGGAGCGTTAGGTGCTGTCATCCATGCGGATATCCATACCTTCTCATTCAACCGACTTCATGAGAAATATAAAAGGCTTTTCATAAACTTTTTTATTTTTTTTGCGCCATTTGGTTCATTTTCCGAGTCGTTTTTTTATTTATAGGGCCTATTTCCAATATGCGGTCTCCGTCAAAAGTACGGCCTACGTGCCTCAAACCAAATCGTTTCTTCTTTGCTTAGACATAAGTCGAGCATAATGTCCCGGCCATGAATTTCCCGAGCCAAACGAATTCGTGAGCTTTCTCGTGACGTCATCCCGGGGGAACGCTTTTAATGACTGCTTGCCTTGATTTATGCTCGCTAAAAGTGATCCTACCTCTTCCCCCCCCCCTCCCCCCGAAAGTTTTTAATCCCCCGTTGCATATTCCGTTCTCTCTCGTCTCCTTCGGGAGAGAGGAATTCATTTGTTTCTCTTTGCTGGGTTTGAATACGCTGGCACCCGCACATTTCAAACCTTATGGTCGTTCGCTTCCTATCCCGCTTGGCTGTAAATTGTTTTCCGCTGCATGATTTACATCAAGATGTTCTTATTCACCCGAAAGCAATTTTTTTTGCTCGAAAGGGCAAAGACCGCTTTCTCAGTCGGGATAATCGCTTAAATATCTTTCGCTAACGTTTACAGTTAGGTCGCTATTAAAACAAGTTGGGGTTTTGAAAATATTGCTTATCCTATTTTCGAGGGAGATTTCCCGTTGTCTCTTCTCAACTTGCAATAGCGACGTAACATTGGGAGGCGGTGATTTTTAGTCAACTCTGACGGTTTCCATGGAGTTTTCGACATTTGTACCTATTTAAGGAATGATCGATGATCTATAGCTGTAATGTTAAACCGACAAATAACTGTTCTTGTGTGATTGTTTGATTGACACTGAAAATTTCATAACTTATCAGCAAATTAAATACTTGAGTTATCACTTACCCAAGGATTTGTATGATGTGTGAAATTGATGCTCTCCTATTACTAAGCCCTTAAATACAAGTAGACGTGTGAAATTCACACATCAAGGTTAGAGGGTGAATTCTTTTTACCTTTTCCCGTGCCGCCTGCAGTTTCCCGGGAAGATCTGGTACCCGAAAACTTGAAACAGCTTGTGTGGAGCTGTGGGTGCCCAGAGGCGTGCCCGGGAATCAAATCCGGCCCCTCCCGTGTTTATAGTCCAACGTTCTACCCATTGGACTACTAATGATAGCGAAATCGGCTCCAGGTGTTTGATTCGCAAATATTACCTGATCGATCGGCGAACGGAATATCGAATTGATTCATCCGTTCACGATCAGTAAATGAAGTAGTAACAAATATGTCCAATAAGATGTTGGAGTAACAAGCGCTCTAATGTGAGTCTTCGTTCCGGCATGGCATAGAAAAGACATTTGAAACTGGTCCTTTTATGGTTGACTCCCTTTCACCTCATTACGCATACCTTCTATTTTCTTGGCTGGTAATTCTTATCGAATGGTGTAAATACCATTTTTTTTATCCAGAAACATATTCACAAGCGTTGCAAAAATCTATCGCCATTCTGCATTTTAATTGCAACAAAACGATATTGTCGAGTTGTTTCTTCGTCAGGAGCTCGCAGTCGGTATAGTCTCGTTGGCTGTTATATTTAGCGCTTTTTGATGAGTTATATTGCCCGTTAGGCGCCAATGCGACGGAAGCCATTTACACGCTCGGCAAACTCCTATTGCTGCACATACCTACCTATTTGCGAACACAGTAAACATTTTAGGGCCGCAATTCCCACGTTCATTTCCTCGCGATTTACTGGAAGACGTCCATCCGCCTTCAAGTGGCAGTTTACTCATCTCATCAGCGGAAAGCGTACTCATGACGATAATTCAATCGCTAAATACCACTGGCAATTAGGGTGCGACGACGGACTGATTTACACGCACAGTTCTACTGAGTTAAGCAGTCGTATTTTTGTCAACGTTTGAGGAAACCTTTTGTATACACATTCCCATCCACCACTCGAGAAAGATAAACATTTAAATTAAACAACTACTCGACCACTGGAGAGAGATTCGAGCGAGAGAAGTGAAATTTTCAATCGATCGGGTATAAATCGAAATTGCCTACGCTTACCGTGCTCGCTAAATTCTATTCGGTCTCCGTTTCGGTTCGGACTTGTTCCCGAACGTATTGCAAACCTGATATTCGAACATCGAAATCCCTCGAGATCGAAACTTAAAAGTTGGATTTTAGGTTTATAATTTCCAGTTTTATATTTTCTACACAGTTTTACGCTATCGATTACATCGACTAAATTCGATATTTTCATGGAGTAAACGCCTTGCCAGTCATTTGCTTATTTCAACCGCGCATTTCGATTTCAGCCGTGCATTTGATTATTTCGACCATATGGCTTTCGGATCGGACTAATAAAATGCAGATGTCATTAAATCGGATTTTGTTTTGCTTCCGTATCACCCTTGAAAACATTTTGGCAGTAGTTTTGATCGTTCATATGCTGTTCGTCATCCTGGGAGATTCGAATTAGTAATGGATTTTATGAAAACCAATGACGCTGGCAACTGTTGCATTCATATTTTGCTTAAGCTACGAAATGGTGAAGAATTATTCATAAAGTATACTTACATTACGCACTCTGGCATCATCCTAATACGAGTATTAATAAAAGACACCCAAGGTTTCGCTCGTACTTTGTTAAGAAATTACGTAATATGAGCGTACGCATCAACTTGGCCTTAAAACCTTTCTGTTTTTTTTCTCCCGTGTAATTGTATGGTTTCCAACAAAATTTTGATAATGCTATTCTATGTGTCTTGAAGTTCAAAAGTTTGCATTTGTGTTCACATTCAGAGTGAAGCAAACCTCGAATCAGCCGCCGTGCTCGAAGCCAAAGAGTTTAAAAGAAAGCCTCCCGGTATTTTAATCAGCCACAAGGATGATAATCAGGCGGTTTGTGTGGTAACTCAGTCGGAATCCCCTTTAAGTCTTACCATCACTTGGAAACACAACGATCCTGGGAGGTATGTAGTTTGCGGTGGAAACTTGCGGGGAGTTCCTTCGCAGCGGGGGGGGAGGGGGGTTGGTCTCGAAGCCGTATAAACGACGAAGATTTGAATTCCAAAATGCCTCAGCAGCAACAACAACAACAACGGAAACACGGAGGAATTTCCACGTAATTATTACATTACCTCGTGTAAACCAGGGCTACCACGCGCGTCGCCAACCTGTGTTGGCACCAATCTTGCTCACTTGTACGCGGGAGAGATGTTATCTTTCCTCTCCCTCTCTCTCCGCGGATCTCCCTCCTCCGACGTGCCCTCTTCCTCATCCACCACCCCCATCTTTCAGTCACTTTCCCTCGCCGCCTCCATAGATTCGCGTTCCCACCCACCCATCCTCTCCCCCGGCCCCCCGCCTCTGATTACATATTCGCCCCTTGCCATATGTTTCGCCCCTTTGTTGACTCTTACGGCGGCCCCTCCTACTCCCCTCGAACCCCTTCACCTCACTCTCAGCCGGGTCATAACTCTCTCTCTCCTTCCCCCTCAATCCTCCCTCTCCCCCCCCTTCTCCTCCCCACAACCAAACCCTCCTCCCCCGCGCATCTCCCTTCGCCCCACCGCCCTTTTCTCTCCCCTACCTCCATCGACTCGACGGCGGCGCTGTGTTCTTCTCCTTTTGCCTTACCCTCCCTGCTTTTTGCTCTCGCTCTCTTCTTCCCTACCGCACCTCTTCTTCCTCCCGCGGACGCCTTACAACCATCCCACTCCCACACTCCCTCCCCCGCCTCCGTCCACCTACTTCGCTCCACCCTTGTCTCATGCCTCGTGCACTTAGGACCCTTTATACGATCACCACGCGCGCATAAATAAATATATGCATGCACGGCATATACCATCTCTCCGCGAATGGGACGTCCCTTCCACCTGTTCACAACCCCCCTCCCTCCCATCTCTCTCCACTTCCCTTCTTGGAGTCCTCATCCCCATCCATCCCTTCCCTCCCTACACTCAACCTCCGGATGTTCCTGCACCGCCACCATCTCACAATATATATATATGCGCCTTTCCGTCCTTTTCATCTCGGCCACGAATTGCCGGTTATTACTAAGCCCCGGGGCAGCCCTTTATGTATGTTTATATATATATATATATATATATATATATATATATATATATATATATATTTATATATATATATATATATATCGTGCACCATCTCCATCGAAAATTTGTTGCTTATAGATTTAAATCTTCCAGCGTAAATGAATTTAACGTGTTAATATTCCATGCAATATTTATTTTCCTGACTACGGCTTCGGCGGCTTGGCGTCATTTTCAAGGCACACGTACTCGTGCACACACAAATGATAAAATAAACCATGTCTCATTCTTAATGTAGAGTGAGAAAGTATGGCAGGCCTTGAGGCATGGAAGAAATGAAGGGTGGTGAGGAGGGAGGGTGAAAGTGATTCTGCGTGGGGGTGAGGGAAGAGGATAAGCGGGTACTTGAGAAGCGGCTAAGGGACGGTGAATTTAAGAGGATTTCGTAATAGCTCTGGGAAAGGGTAAGAAGGAGCGAAGTCCGAAAGGAGAAGTGAAAAGTGGATAGCTGCAAGTAACGAAGTCGAATTTTGGAAGCAAGCGTACTCATTTAAAGTAAGTACGTACATGCATTGGTCAGTTGTGCTCTTAAAAATATTAATCTCGGGAATTTTTTCGTTGACCAGCTAAATCTTGGGACATAAAATCAGCTATTTGGCTTATAGAATATTATAAAATTATTATTCGCTGAGGCACGTCTACTTGGTCAACAAGGCAAAGTTGACCCGGGAACATTTTATCACACTTCATCATTGCGAATAGCCATCAATCCCAGGGTTGTTTGGTCCGACGCATCTCTCCTCGGTACTCTTCCAACCCCCTTCTCGTTATCATATTTCCTCCCCGTCAAGTCTTCCAATATTTGTTTCCTGGACTTCGCCCTTGGTGAAGTTCCCCCTTTCACCATTACTTCCTGATCCCACGAAAAGTTTATCACTTTTAATTAGAGGATTGAATGATGGAGGAATGTAAACTGGTTTAATTTTACGATTTAAAATACGTCGCATAATTTTCAATATCCATTTCATAAATATGCTCCCGTGGTCAGGGCCTGTTGCGCCTCCCCCGCCCCCCTATTCCCTCCATGTCTTCAGTTGCGCCCGGGGCGGCTGGGCTTCGCCCGCCTCTCTTCCCAGTCGCCGCTCTGCCCTCGACAGTATTTCAGCCTTTGGCCGAACGCTGAGAATGCGCGTGGGTACTTAAATGCGCCCTCGCCGAGCGTCCCAGGAGGATGACGAAGGAGCGATGCGACGGGATACAAGGGAAATAGCTTGGTAGCGTTACGCACTAAAATATTCATTGACGCACTCTTGTGTCGCGGTTAAATGGACGGCATCCCCGGGCGAAATGCACACTCTCGACGACTAAACCTTTCGAGATAATAAATAGTTAGCCAACGGACGATGGCTAAAATGGTTTCTCTCGTCCTTGGTTCTTCTATTGGCACTTAAAATGCTACTCGTAGCATCTCCAATCAAGCTAATATACTTACGTCTTTTTTACTAGAAAAATAACTTCTTAGACTGCATCTTCGAAAGCTGTATTGATTTTTTTCGTCAGAAAAGATCAAAGCCAAATGTATTTTTGCACTTTTCAACGGTGAGCTATAAACAATCATATATTGCGTCAGGAAACATTCCAAAACCGATTAAAATCACAGTCACGTATGCAATCGTTTCATAATTATTGAATGAACACAATTCTGAATTTGGTTGTGTAGTGGGCGTCAATCAGTCGAGTTAAGTAGTAATTTGCATTGATCAGCTTCTTAAAAATAAGTGAATTACGAGCTATATAACACTATTAGAAATAAATTATAATTCAGGAAGAAAGTTATTCACTCTTAAAATTACTTTTTACCGATTGAAATGAGTTTTCGTCCAAAATAAATGTGTTGATCTATTGAAACCTACTATTAGTTAACTTTTCAAATGCATCCACGTGTTTCCTTCGCAGCAACTACTGAACGGTTGGTTTTTACCGCGATGATTTTGTAATTCGCACAAAAGTTTCATTCCACTCCAGAATACTGTGAATAGAAAAATTCCCCGTGTCCTCCGAGTCCTCCTGGTTTCAAAACAGACAACAAAAATCCAGAATCGACTTCTCCTCCTGGCGGCTGCAGTCACGTCGTCGATGGGAACGCGGCCGGAGGGAGGTGCGGCGGCCCAGTCGGATTCCGCTCTGCGCGCAGCCTCGCTTGTCGTCGATGCTGAGGTCTAGATTTTTTAACGTATTCATCGATTGGTTCGGAACTCGCTCCGTGCCGTAATTAAGCCTCCGAGTGGATAGCAATACCCCATGCCTCCGGGTGGTTGGATTTGAACCGACGACCCCTGAGCCGTGACGCGAATGCAGTTCCCGCCCAGCTGTGCAATCCCTACAATGCTTCATTACTAGCCTAGACTTTTATCCTGTCCAGCATTCTCAAAGGCATGCATGATTAATTGTCGATGTCGTCTCGACTGTCATAGTTCGACGTCTAGAACATTATAACCGGTGAGACCACTAAATGGTTGTTTGGCAATAAATGCTAGGATGCCTAGGTTTTAAAATATAAAAAAGTTTAATGATGTGTTTTTAAAAATAAAATGCAGGTACAAAAAATAGTATTTATATTCGAAAGGTTTGCTTGATAATTAACCTTATTTTTGTGATGGCTAATTGTTCAAGTGGAACGCGAATATTATAATATCTCCATCAGTGCCCTTGTCCATATTTCTTATAATCTATCCAGATGGTCTGATCTTTCGATATATTGCGGAGTCATAATTTTTCCTTCACTAGAAGATATAAGTACACTGAGTGTGTCCAGAGCTCTACGTAACTTGAGGGTATCTCAAGGCAGGGTTAATTAAACCCTGAGTCACTTTCTTTCCCCCCTTAGCAATATTGATGTCATCCTTAAAAATGTTCTTTTTGTCAAAATATGATTCATCCATGTCTCTCAAACAGCACTTTCATTAATTGGGGCTTAAATTAAGCTGAATATAATGCTCTATTTAATTTATATTTTTCTACCTCCCGTCCGATGAAGATAGGTTCCTCTAAAGTTCATCTATGAGTTCTTTTGATGTATGTTCCACGCAAAAGTTTGTATGTATAAGGATAACTCCTAAGTACCCAAGTTTATTATTCCGGTTTCTTCAAATCATGGAGACAATACGCTTTAATTACACTACATTGATATTTTCAGTCCATAACTTTAAACTTGAATCTCTAAAGAGATCTTTGCTCTACGAATATTCCTTATAGTATTTATTCATGAGCATATATTAAGTGATAGCTGAAACTTTCTAATTAAATGATTCGTCACATACTGATTCATTTCAAGTCTCCAATAGCTATGCAATCCCTTTTTAGGCATAATATTCCCCCTCGTATTAAAATTGCGGATGATATGATCTCGCGCCTTCTTTTATTACAGGCAAAAATAAACAAACGAGTCTTAAGCGGGACACTAATTCTTTTACAAAAATCGTCATTGGTTACAGCACAACTCCATCCAAAAAATCATCCTTTAGAAAACTTCATTTATCAAATTTTACAACCGATTGCTGGAATCGGCAAACAATGGACGTGAAAAATCAGTTCTATGATGGTAGAATACGAATCGAATCCTTAGCAGTTATCAAGTGTAAATCAAGAAAAAGTCAGAATATTTCCGGCGAAATCGTCGTAACTGAGCAGAAATGATTATTCGACCCGCAGAAAAGCCCTTTACGCTGTCATTTTTAAAAGCATCGGGATCTGGAGCACATGTCATTGATGGGGATAAATAATATTCAAGTGGAATTTCAACTCATTTCTGATATTACTCTTTATCATTCACTGTCCATACTTTCTCGATAGAACTTCAATCCAGTTTTCAGAGTATAAGGTTCAGGCGGGAACGTAGTCGTAAATCCGCGTGGCTATGTCGAATTCCCTCGGATCGCGTTTGGCATGGAAAGGAGAGGCAGCAAGAAAAATATTTTTTCGCTAGTACTCAAGTTCACGGTTGGAAAAACCGCAGTGAGCATTGGTGTGCGTCAGTGCATACAGAAGACGCCATTATTAAAAATATTCAGTGACACTCGAAGGTTGTAAAAAAAAGAATTTCTTTTGGGCATCCCATTCTGCGCTGCGCCCTCGACTCTGAAAGCTGAAGTGCCACGTCCTCCACCCTCGGTCACGTGACGTCGGGGAGTTGGAAGGGGTGCTACGTATAAAATGGCCTTTGCCATAGTGCGGAAAAGATGAGGTTCGTCCGCTTTCATTCCGGGTGAATGACAAAGGGGTTCCCGCATCCACAAAGTAACCCTACGAGCATCCTCAAAGGACTGTGGCAGGGGATGAACAACTTTAATCAGGCGGATAGGTGAAGGAGAAATGAGGGTAACGTTGTGAGGTCGAAAGGAGAAATGTATTGGATACGTGGACAATGAATTAACACCAGCGATATCCAAATTTTGTCAACGCTCTGTTATTTCCTTTTTTTTAATTCAGTACCATGTTCTGCTCCGCATAGTATGTGCTCTCTAACTTAGTGGCGAGGCACTGAACGCTTTGTTGGTAACTTTACTGCTTTTTTGTAGGTTTTCTTCTCCCATCGCTGTCGTTGTGTTCTCAAAATATTATTATCGTAGTTCTTTATTTTTAACATATGGTAGTTCATATCGTAGTTCTTTATTTTTACATAAAAACACATAACATATTTTATGTGTTTTTATAAATATATACCTGTACCTGCTCTCCGTATACCATGCTCTCAGTTCTCGTACTATATCCATGTAGTTGTGTTAGGATTATGAAGTCTAATTCGATAATTCTGGAGTTAAATTCTTTTTTGTTCTTTTTTATCTCATTATCTTTTTTAAGTTTATCTTTTCCCGTAGAAATTTAGCATCAAAAGAAGAAATTGTGTTTTTGCACGGAAAATGTTTTTTAGTGATTATGTTCGGCGCGTTTTGCTGTGCAAGTTTTATCGGTTGGATTTACTCGTAAGTCTGCAGCAAATAATAATACTAAGTGTAGTTCATATGATTATGGTCCATTTTAAGGCGACTACTATATAGAAATGTAGGAAGAAGTGAAACAGCTTTTAAAAATTCCATCAAAAGGTTCTTGACCTGTGCCATCTTCAGGTCTGAAGATGTCAGTAAGTGTTAAAACATAGGATAACTAATATCGTTGAGTGGAATTCAAGAAATTTACATGATTTTTTTCCTTAATGGAAAACTTCCACTCAGTTAATCCGCTATGTTTTTCACAGTTACATGCTAATTAGAGGAAAGAGCGTAATATCCTCGCCATCTTTTGGAGATAAAACCGTCATTATTAACAGTCCGTGAAGAGTTTCTTGAAGATCAGGGGATTCTTTTAAAATTTATATAGAGTGCGTGTTCTGGCGCGGAAAATACTTACTTCGATAAATCTTTTTCAATGTATATCGTCTCAATATCACAATATTATATTTATAAATTTTTATATGCTTACGTTTGGTTTTTTTCAGAAAGACCGTAAATAGATTTGTAGTTCGGAGAGATGGTCCCCTGTTTTTCGTCCGGGAATGAATTATTTGTCTCAGGCCAACCCTCATGTAAAAGTATCGCGGGTAAAATAGATCCTGCCCTTCTTTCATCCAACGCCTCTTTCGCGAATCGGTGAAATTCACGGTCGCACTACACCGTCCGGAAAATTTCAACGCTCTTTTGTCATTCGTCATTTTTCCCCTCCCGAGTGCAAACGAGTCGAGCGCGGATGGATTATTTCAGCCGCGTAGATTATTCTGCGTCACCCACGACGCTTCCTGGCGACTGTTTTTAATCACCCTCGCAGTCCCCTTTACGGGACAGTAATGATACGTCGTCGTGAATGGGTGTTGGGAGGGGGGGTGGATCATGGGAGAGAGGGGGATATCGGTGAGGCCTTAAAAAGAGTCTCTGGGACGCTGTGGCATGTAGTTCAATGTTTTCCTCGTTCGACGGACGACGCGGACTCATTTGGATGCCACGGAGAGAGAATACGGGAAGCCCACACGGAACGGAGGAGATCCGATGAATATAAATTTCACCGAACAATTAACACTGCTCGTAACGACGCTTTAAAAATTTACTATCAACTAATCGTGCACCTTGTCCCGTAATGTATGGAAACGGCCGTCGGGGACGATCTTTAAAATTTACTGCGGTAAAACTGGGTTGTAACGAGCGCCACAAGACTATCGGTATCCTCAATTTCGCTGGTCGTTATTCTTAATACCTGCGAACGCCATGGTATAGGTGCATGCGTGTATGGGGGATCTGATGTATAATAGCTGGATGCACACTTATGTAACTATAGTATAAGTACGCGGAACATTTATTAAGTGGGTAAATTAGAGGGGAGGTCGACTAAAATATATTAAAAGGGAACGCGCGTGCAATTCAATAACGGTTACGTCGTCAGTCACTCTTCCTTTTCAACCGTTGAAATTAAATTCTGGTGCGATTCAAAGAATTCACATCGATCCATCATTGTTTTTTCTTCTTATTATTTTGCTAGCTCTATTTATAACAACCGTTGGAAGTTGTAACGAGCTGCTGTGTAAATATTACGGAAAGTAAATAAGCACTTCGTTTGATTCGTGAATAATTGTTGGTAAATGCTTGTAAAATTTATTTTTTAAAGGAAGTTCAGTCACTCTATCAGTCACCTTGAGACAACCATCCTAATAAGGAACGAGTAACTCTGTATTTCCACATTAATTCGTTCGTTGTCTCCGGTCATCAATTTTGAGATTTATTAGACCTTCACCAGTCGAATTCACCCTTCGGCCGTACTCGTAAAGTCTACAGATTTCTTCGTTTCTGACTTCTTCCTGGTACGTCTTTCAAAATATGTAAGTGGAAGCGTATTGACTTGTAAACAATAATGTTCATCTACATCTATCCACATCTACAAAATACCCTGCAAGCCGCCGTAAGGGCGTGTGGCTGGGGTTGTTGGGTCACCACCCGTGAAAGAGAATAAAACCACATGCATAATCAACACATCCAAGTAAACCTACACCCACAGTGCCGTATGCATTCATGCGAAAATCCTTTCAACTTTCAACGTACAAATACATATACTATCAATTAACAAACACATTTACCTTATAATGTGCAATAAATTTATCCAATAACGTGCAAGCTAGAATTTGAAAAGTAAGAAGGTGAAATTCCACTACCTCATGGACACGAAACATACAATGGTCTCCGCCCCCAAGGACATGTAGGGAATGTTACAAGTCCTTACATTATACATATATATATATATATATATATATATATATATATATATATATATATATATATATATATATATATGATGCAACATTTACTACCAAGCTTCACACCCATTGTAAGACTTACGTTTCAGGAATAGGTCTTCACTGCCATTAAAAGTGATAATGAATGAATGACCTGGATGTGTGCGGGAATCTCACTAAATATTACTCATTTTGAGTGATATTTGGTCCTTGGATGCAAGGGATGAAATGGCTATTGATTGCTGTGAATGTCATTTTCCCGAAGATTTCATATTTAAATGTGCTAGCATTTACCGGAAAAATAATCAGACGTACCCGATAAAAGATACCCTCGTAATAGATAGGATACATTTTCTTCTGTCATATGCACGTTATGTTTGCTCAATGCTCGAAGATAAAAGAACAAAGCCTTTAGATTGATAACTTATGAAACATTCGATCGTGAAATCAGTAGACTTTCATTCGGATCACCGAGATTCTGATCGAGCAGCATATTTGGAGCGTTGGTGTTAAGAGTCATCGAAATTTCCGGAGGCGTCAGCGTCCATTGAGCATTCGAAAAGTTTCCAGCTGACATTTCCCCGCGTTATAAGTTTTCTTCCCTTTACGTATCGTTCGCCCACCTCAGGCACCCACGACGGCGAAGTTATCAAATGTGGCGGAAGCATCCTTCCCGAGGAGAGTGGGTTGGGAAAGGGTTTGTAAAGGTGGCTGCCAAAGCTGTTCCTCCATTCATTTTCTTTGCTCACGCTTTGACGGGATGGGATTCGTGACCATATTAATGTTTTGCTTCCACTTAATTGGAAAACGTCGGGAGAAATTTATGGCCCGTCCATTGTATAAATCCCTCCCCTGAATGCTAATCGTTGCGCCTCCTCGTGCGACCGACAAAGACCAATTCCTACGTTCTCGAAATTCCATTTGCCCCCGATTCGTCGTCGAACTATTTCCACCCTTTGATTCAGGTTACGCAGGGAATTCTACTGGACAGAGAGCGTGCTTTTGATTACTTTTTTCCATCCTCTGATCCATAAGCACGGCGCTTGCACGTTTGCGTCTCTATCCAAATTTGTTTTTGGTACACAGAGAACCCAGTCAATGGAGAGAAAACTGTATTGATGAGAACGCTGGTTCGGGAATCAAAATTAATCAACCACAAGTTTGGTTCGATAGGTGAGACAAAGCTCATATCCGTACTGCCCTACGGTTGTGAAATTAATGCATATAATTGTTTAAAATTAAAGTAAGATCTTTGAACTTAAGGCATAATACTACTTCGGCGATGCTTAGTGAGGTCCAGAATTACCGAGAATCGAACCCAAGCCTTCCAAGCCTAGGGCCGTACCGTCCGCTCTAGCTATTAGTTTTTCGTGCCTAAAGTTTGAGAAACGCATTTTACTAAAATATCCTTACATCATTTATGTGCTGCCATTTGAGAATTTTCGGTTTTATAGGTGATCTAGATGATGCGGTGGTTAATGTATAGGCTTTCCTATGAGAGGGCCCGGGTTCAAATCTTGGAGACAAATATTTTTCGGCGGTATCCCGATCCCTACTTGAGGTGCTTTGTGGATAACACTTTGAGTGAGTAAGACGTCCGTCGGATGGGACGTTAAACTGCGGACTCCTTGGCGCCTTCCGAGAAGAGTAGGCTAATGCCGACGCCGGCTTTCTCTCCACCCTTCCTTTCCCATCCATCCGTAATGGCGCAAATGGCCTCAGCTGTCGGTCGCCTTCCATAAAAACTACTACTACTCGACATTATATCCAAGACTCTTTTGTTTTAATTCGGGATATTCTTAGCCCGGTAATAATTTGAAATTGTTGATTAAATATTTTTCCTTTCTTACCGTTTAAAATCTAAATGATGTCGAATATTACCGTGGATGGAAAATAATCGAGGACGGTGAAATGATTTACCCGTAATCAGCATTTGTCAATATGAGGAAAATTGGTTTTCTTCACCCCTTCAATCCTTGTTCATTTCGAATGGCCTATTCATTTTATCGTAGCCTCCTAACTTCTCGCCTCTCGTTATCATCTTGAGACACACATTCCATTCTTGACATTCCTCGTGTTTATTCCCGCCCTTTCTTCCTTCCATCGGTGCCCTCAGGAGGCAGTTGTGTCTTCACATACTCCTGTGAGATTTTTTCTTCTTCTTCCTTGTGTATTGGTCGGATGAATCCCTTCCTTTGCTCTCGCTGAGGATGCCTTTGCTCATTTTATTCCACATCATGAACTCACCGACGCTAAAGCAATATCTGCCACTAAACATCCACGTACTTGTAAGCCATCTCTCGCCGTTCCGCACTTGCAATTTTCCACCTTCTCCGTCGCGGTAGTTCCAACGCAGGCTTCAAATTCCGGAGGGACCCGCAGCGGTGATTCCAGTACCCCCGCCTCACTTTAACTCCATAAACTTTCCAGTGGCTGAGTCGCAAACAATGATGAAACGGGGATGCGATAAAGTCCCGCGGGGGAGCGGGATGAGAGAGGCCCGGCGGAAACTTTTTCCCTCAAATTAACTCTATTTTTCCGTACATTTATTAGAAACGCCCTCCTCATATATTTTATTTTTCTCCTCTCACCTCCCCACCCTCCCTCGCCCCTTCCCCGCCCTCGGAGGGACCGCGCAGCGCCCATTTATCACTAGTTATGACTCTAGCCGCCCACGCGCCCGGCCGATCGCCCGTCCCAAGACTCGCCGGCGCCCTCCGCCGGGAAGAAGCTGACCGCCCGTCCCGCGACCGCGGTTGCACCCCTTGCACTCCGGCCTCGCCCGGCCCCCGGTCACCACACCCTTAACTCCCGCCTCTCCTTCCGACCCTCCCCCGCACCAAACGCCACCCACGCCCTCCTGGAACGCGTGGGAGGATCTCGGAGCGACTCCCCGGGAGCAGCAGGGGGATGGACGGGGACCTTCAGGATTTTAACCCCACTAGCTCGCAACGAGCATTAATAAATTAAAAAAAAAAATATATCACTTATTTCGCTCCCCGCATCCAACCATAAGTTAGAGAATCATCTCGCGCCCTCGAGCTTATTAGAAATAACGGTAGCGCTGTATACTTATCATAACAACTCTCTATTAGAGGTGGTAATTTATTTCCTCGGACTTAATTTATGGAATAATATACAATCCGTTGTGCAAATGAAATACCTCCTATTGCTTCACACACATTACCCAATCGATATAAATTTCTAAGAGTCATATTCCAACGTGCAATCCATTTTAAGGAAATTAACCTTAAAAGCGAAGCTTCGACCTTGGGTTTGATTGATTAGAATGAGTTGTGTGTGTGTGTGTTACGTATCAATATATTTCATTTTATAATTGTATCAGAGACACGTTCCGGAGAATTTCTGTAATCGTTCAGTAATTATCGACTTTAGGAATAATATTGCACGGCAAAATCACATTTTTGTGAAAGTTTTCACAGCATTATGAGAGAATAAGTGATAGATTCAACGTGGAGGTGTCTTAGCTTCTACTCTTGGGGAATATATTTGGATTTAATACAATTAAAAATGAAACATTTTACAATAGTTGTTTAATATTTCGATTATATTGGACCCCTTAGAGGTTGTCTAGATCCACCACTGTGTTGTATAATACTTTTCTACTTGCGAATACATTGAAATATTTATGTGTGAAAGAAATTCCTAAATGAAATATATCTTATGTGTATGTACACTTATGATATTTTCACATACACCGTTGCCTTCTTTCTACACCTCATGTTTCCTACCACCTTTCTTGTCGTCTAAAATGACCATCCTTTCCATTCACTTCCGTAGCATATTTCAACACACACCAATACTTCCTCCATTCACATTTATATGTACTTCCTAATTCGTCCATAAACTTTTACTCTTTGCCAACGTATCCAATAGTTATTAGTTTGTCTTTCCTTCTCTCCGTCTCATTGGTTTCCAAACATCTCAATACACGCCTCTCATAAACCTTGAATATTTTCTCAACCTTAATCACCAAGTTAATGGGGTGCACGATAAAGTGAGTCATATTAAAGCTTTTTCTAATCTTTTTCTCGACTGAGCTTGTTAATCATGGGGTTATCTAGAAATGTCTATGGGTTTTACATCCAATTTAATAGCTCGCCGACAGTTTCGTGTAAGTAATGATTTATTTTAATCCACACAATATTTGATTATCCTCAACCCTGTTTCGTCTCATCGCCGTTGTTTAGGATAAATGCAGAGGGTTAAAAATAGTCACTATTCGGGTGTTATAGCAAAATCCATAAAATAAATAATGTAAAAAAGTCTTGGAAAATTTTAATGCTCGGATTGAGTCTCTCCATTAAGTGAGGCGTAATCGGCTTCTTCGTAGGTCATAGGTGTTGAGATTTCTCTGAAGCAGTTGTCCTATTATTTCTTTCAAAAGATAGAATCTACCTACTCGTCGTTTTCGTAGTTAGTCGTAACTTATTTCGTGCTCCTAAATCGTGACCCATTTAAAATCCTGATGCATTACGAAACGTAACAGTATCGATTCTTTGTTCTCCCATTTGCTGTTTTCACACCCACCTATTTTTAGCGTGCTGAGACTCTTAACGTGAAGCCTTTATAGTTCCTCCCATTGAAATCCTCCATCACACGTTACTTTAATTTCAGTCATCGTCCTCCTCAGCAATTTTTCCCTTATCATAAACGTATATTGTATTTTAGACTAAATGCTCACTTGAATAGACACTATCAAGTACAAGAGTTGAGATGATATTTATATTTAAAAAATTAAATAAATGGGTCTCTCTTCTGTTAGTTGTTTTAAAATTGTTGGGATATCTTTCCTTGTCTAAATAATTATTTCATTAAAAACGCAATGCCCACTTGTTTCCCTTTGAGCAGACATTTCCCTTTGTAATTGTGTTCAACAAGCTGCCACGTAGCATAATATGCCGGATAAATTGATCCCCGACTCTTCTCTTTGGCCCCTCCAATGCCTATCCCATCTGTCAAAAATACAGCCTCCCACACTCAAAACTTTCCGAAGGAACCATTTCCAAGTTGGAAAGGAAGATATTTTTTCGCCAACTCCACCTTTCAATACCCGCACACAATAAGTGACATGGTAGCATTTTCCTGGTAAACTTGACATCCTCTTCCCTAGCAACGTACCTTTTGAAATATCGTGGAATTAGTGCTGGAGGATAGGCCATCAGGAGGACTACGGCGTTATTAGTCGCCCGATTAACCCGTATAGAAACGTTGGAATTGTAGCAGAATTAAGTTCCTGAATCCGAATGAGCGTCATTTTCTTAAATGGTCGGTAATGATTGGAACAGGCGACTGAGAGCCCGGGTTCACTTGGACCATTAAGACTCCGGGCGGTTTATTTGAGGGAGGGATTTTAAGGATAGGAGGAAGGTGGGGCATAATCCCGGCGTCACGGCACTATCCTGCTCTTTTAAAGAAAAGGTGCCATTGGGGTTCAAGAGTTTAATAACCCAGCCGACGTACGAAGTAGGCAGCGCCCTTAAAGACGACCAGGGACCGAAACGCTTGTTTGTCGCGAATAAATTTTATGAGGACGGATGCATTGAATCCATGCCGCAGGCGGGATTCGAACCTCCGACCTTCTCTGAGTGCACGCTGCCCGGAGTGGAAACGCTGCGGACGTGAGGATAATTAAAGAGATAAGCCTGGAAGTCCAGAGTTTAATGTACGACCCGACATAGCCGCCAGCTACATGGCGCTGCGCACGGCTTCCTCAAGTGGAGGCCGGAATACGACCGATAAATCACCAGCACGCGAGAATCGAAGGGTGGCCGTCGGTCCGGGAAGCTAGCGCAACAAACGGCGATACTTCGGAGTCTATTTAAAGAAACTGCGTGATAATGTACATCGTGTTCTTACAGCCAAGGATTAAGGATAATGTAATTTAAATGTATGTGTACGAGTATATAAAAGTTTTTTTAAATTTGCAATCGTTTGATTGTAACTTGAAATATCCGAGGAATGGGGAAACATTCTGATGTCTTTGAGTCCTAGAAGTACATACATTACCTGGCGGACTGGGTTTATCGCAGGAAATAAGTACTTTAAGAGACATGTAAGAGTGTTTGTTTCGCAATGATGAGTGACACCTACGTTCGCCGGAGTTAAATGCTCGATAGGGCGCTAACGGACACAGTCCCACCGTTCCCACACCAACCGCGGTTCTTTTCAGGGCCGTAGTATTCGCGATTGATCAGTGATTACTCTTGAATTCTTTTTTTAATTTTTAAAATTTTTTTCTAATTTAAAATACGCCCTTTCCAGAATATGTAGTATGACTTACATTTTCATTTCAAATTGTAAATGTGAATATATTAATTTAAATCTGTGACATTCAATAAGGTTTATCGAATGTTTCATACTTAAATAAAAGCAAATCGCTATTTTACAGATTGCACATAATCTATACGGAATCACTCTCGGTGGTCGTGCTAATTCCTTCTACAACCCTAAAATTCCTCCAAGGGATTGTGGCGAGAATTCCCCTTTTGTTGAGAACCCTTGAGATAATATCAAGGAGGGAGTCAACTCTTCCCGGTCAGTTTGCGAATAGTTAGCAATAGAGAAGTAGTGTGTCAGCCAACCAATAGCGTAGATCAAATCCTGGTGATTCGACTGGACACCCTTAGCTACACCAAGCCTGTGTGATTACTTAGATTCGAGATAGTCTTGAAAGACTTGAGGAACAAGGAAGGAACTCTGCCTCCAACAAGCTGAACATGTGAATTTCACTCGCCAATGAGTTTTAAGTACCGGGTGTGCTCTACTGTCACCTGTGAAACCGAGCCTTGAGTAGAAGATTGCCGTTTGTTATTGCTTTATTATGAATGCGACCCATCGATTTTATCAAGGCATGCCATTCTTTCGATAATTCGCCGTAATGTTTAGTCAAGCTTCCTGGTGCATAATAAATATTAGGAGTCGGGTTGGTATCGCTCGGGAGTAATAATATGAAATCATAGTCAATAAATATATCTAAAAAGAGACTGAATCACCAATATATATTTCATACGGTAACGATCATAAGTGAGTTAATTGCAATATCGTTGTGTTTTGCATTAACTTCGAGATCTTTGTCATCTTTTCATATCTTCCTGTTAGCTATTATAGAAAATAGTCATATTCTTTGCTCTTATGCTAGAGTAGGTTAATGTCGATTCTAGAGGATTCTTTCCCGACTCTCCGCAATACAACCATTCCCGATCTTCAATGCAATCAGGCAGCAGGGCATTTGAATAACCAAAATTGTTACTCTTTGGCGAAGATATCGAAAGAATTTATGCATTGGCGTGTATTAGTTTTTATTAATATTTTTCGCAGCTCATGATTATGAATTTTTCCTTCTGTGAACTGGTCGATTTTAAATAAATTAAGAAATTTGAAAGTTGGGAATATTGTATGACAGTGGAACTTGGAAGACTGATAATGGGAGAGGAGGTTGGATGAGCGAGGTACGATGGAGACAGGAAAGGAATAGTCACGTTGGACGGAAAGAAGACAGGAGCCAATAAGTGGAGTTGAAAAATGGTTCGCTGTAAATGGGATAGTGTACTTAATGTCATATAAGGCCATATTAATATACGCGATAGTGCTTGGTCTACATATCCATCGAAAATCTACCTTGACTCGTAGTATTAAATATAATTATCAAGTCTGAGCATGGTAACTTATAAAGTATTCGATTAGAGGCTACGAAGTGACAGTTCAAGTCCTGGTGATCCCTCTAGACGCTTCTCGCTTAGTTAAGCACGATGTGTGACCTTCTGAATAGCATAAATTCCCACACTCCAAAGGCGACGCGGAGATACGGAACCCTCAAACCGGAATGTGCGAATTTTGCAAGCCCAAGTAGTTTTGCGAAGTTTGGATCCGGTCAAACCCCTTCCCAACCCGATCCTCCTCAACATTCGAGTTGATGAGTTTCGTTTGTATCGCAGTTAATAACAACCCATCCCACGACGGAACAAGGGAGGGAGAGTTTCCGAGGACGTGGAGTGCTCGCTCGTATTCCGCGCACTTACCGAATCCGCTCACACCTTAAAGTCCGCGATGACTTGCACACCACGGCGGAAGCGACGGCGATCGCGACGGGGCAAATCTCTTTGTTTGCTCCCGTCGCTCACCGCGGACGACTCTATAAACGCCAAAAGACTCTCACGTCCGAGCCCGCGAGCCGATCCCCACCTGCGTCGGTCGTCTCATCCGCTATGAGCGTAGTCGCCGCGCCTGCGCCCAGGTGTAGACTTCCTCTTGCGTCATCATTCAATCGCCCACGGATTAAACTTTTCCACCTCCTCCTCCTTGCCTCCCTACTCCCAACCCCCTCCATCCCATCCGACACCCGAAAATATATCCCGGGTGACTCCAAGAGGGCCCATTTATTTATTTTTTTTGTACCGTAGTTGACCTCCGGCGAGACGTTAGGGGAAAAGGGCGGGGTGGGGGGCAAGAGTGTTTAAAAAGCCGCGGGACGACTTGGGTTGAAGGAGTCGACGGGAGAGAGAGAGAGAGAGAAAGATGCCACGGGGCAAGAACGAGCGGCGACTCGTTGTGGTTTTAAGTCGCTGAGCTGGATGAGCCTCCCCTTTCCACTGCGTCCCTTTTGTCGTTGCATAATTCTCGAATTCTCCGACGGGCCGAGAGTCGCTTCGGAGTGAGGGCCATGGCCGGCCGAGACGTCTCGAAAACTCGTGGGGAGATAAAAACGCACAATAATGAGGGTCCCCGCCGACTCCGAGGAACGCGATTTTCTACGAGAGGAAATTGAGAGAAAAAAATAAAATGAAGGAAGAACTCGATCGGTGGACTCGGCCCATTACTTCTAATGGCAGTGTTTTCCAGACGATGTGTATCAACGGCGAAGGGATTATTTTTTTTTTAACTGAACAACTTCGTCGGGGAAAAAAAACAGGCGATGGAAATATGTTTCGTTAAAAATGTATGGGGGATGAATGTAATTACCTGGGTCCAGCTGTGATTAGAATCGCCACCATTGCTTCGAATTCATTTATTGTCTGCTGGAAAATGCCTTTTTTTAAGATAGTAATTTCTATTCATTTCCGAAAAGTATTATTACACATCATTAGAGTACCAAAGAATGCAGAATTAATACAATAAAACGATATGATATCAATACATATCGTTAAGCCACCAGGGCACTATATACACTATCGACGTTGCTCCTTAGTAAAAGAAATCAAATAGATTATTTGACTACTCTCAGTTAATTTGCGACAGTGAAAGTTATGAAACCACTGATTACATTTTCAAAGCCACCGGTTAGAGAACTCTCTACCACAATCTACAGTTTGAGCTCGCATCAAAGAAATATTATAATTTATAGAACCTCAAGATAGGACAAATATATTAAAACAACAGGGCAACTCAACAGTTTTTTTTTCTATTCATGACGCTAAATTTTCTATGACCGCACATGAAGGCGATCACTAAACTTTGCAGAAAGGTCATGGAAATGTGTTTGAATCGATTTCCTTTCCTTGGGACCTATTTCCTTTCGTTTGATTAATTATATTTTCAGTGTTAGCATGCAAAATATTTCCAATTTCAGGAATAAATTGTTTATCTAGAAAATATCAAAATAATATTGCGCACCCATTCATTTCCGAGCAATAAATTCGAAGCAAACGTTAACACAATATTTGTACTGAAAAATTGAATTGCGATAGGAATTCGTGAAACATAATTAAGTTTCATTGGTACCCGGATACTTAATTGGAGAATTGAAAAATAGGGGTATCCTAATTTGAAAAAAATAGGCATTGTGCTCTTTCTCGCAGTGATCATTTCTGTAATAGATACCCAGATATCCCTATATTTGAAGGTAGAGCAGGAATTAGAAAGGGAATAGCATGATGTAAAAAAAATATAACTGATCTCTCCGTAGATATGTTAATTGTGCTAAGCTCAACCCCATTTTCATTCCTCCGCATGTAAGAATTAAGGAATTACCTGGAATAAGCTACGCGAAGTATACTTCGTTCGATAGCATGTATACTTAGTAGATTTTCTCTCTACAGATTCGTCAAAATTCAATCGTACAACGTAATGCTAGTCATTGACCAGACAGCGAAGGATTTGATCAATGGCCACTCTCCCTTCTGGCCTGACTACTGGTCTTACTCCTTTATAAATTAAAAGGTTAATTAAAGGCAGATTCCCTTAGCACACTGTTTTGCTCATCACGAACGTCGTGATAAATTTCGTTTCGTTCGCACTCCGGCAGTGTAGGTTGGAAAGAAATCCGGTCTAATGAGTTTGAATCGATTACTTTCAATTAATGATTTGTGAAATCGATTCTGGATCGCCTCGTTCAGATAGCCTAATTGCCTGTTGATTAAGATCTCGACGCTTCGGCGGACGAGGGATCCCAGTCGAACCTGATACAAGTGATGCAAAAAGCGCTGCAACCACCGATACTGATAAAAGGAACTAATTACATTCCTGATGATCACCTTCAGTTGTCAATTGCGTTGAATTGTGCGCGTTTCCGATTAAAATTAAGACATCCGTCGTCTTAATGCTCCGACTGTTACATTATACTTTGAATTTTAAGCTTAAATTTATGAAAAGCGTTGATTATAAAGAGTTTTATATTTCTAATAAAATGTACGTAACATAGACTCATATTTTATTGAGAACATTCAGAGCTTTTAAATGCGGTGGCTTCTGTAAATATATCCATTTCTTTTCTATCAGTTGTGAATTCACCCTGCTCCCAGGATTCATAAATTGTATTTTTCGCGAGTGAGAAAAGCTTGATAGTTTACCACTAATCGTATTTTATACACAGCAACGTGTTTCGAGGCACAACTTAATGCGTAAATATTTCATTATGTTGTCATTACTGAAGTATTTGCATGCCCCGAAAAAAAGGTATACGGATAGAGAGGATGGAGGATTTGAACTGGAGAAAGTATTATTCTGGAGCCTTGGGAAATTGGGGTTTAGCAATTAGTAAGGTAAGCATATACTTTTAAATGCATGGAGAGTCAATGGAATGCGAAAAGTATATGTCAGTAAGCGGGTTTCACCTCCGGATTCGCTGTAGTCCCTCGTGAACGCGAGACATCCAAACGGGATCTTTTTCCCTCAAATCGAATGAGCTTCGGTACGAAAGGACAGAAGTATTTCGTTATCAAGCGAGTTTTGGACGTCTTAATTTAATTTTTAATATTCAACGGCCTTAAAGTGATGTACACGATATGGACTGACGAAGTAATGCATTCAGATTTTCAAAATTAACCTGGCAAAAAAATATTCTGCCTTGAATTGAAATTCAGTGAGTGATTTCCGTTCGCCAAGAAGTGAAGACTTTGGATTTTGACGTACCTCATGATTGCTCTTGCAAGATAATCCCGCCTTTCGCTGTGCGGTCGGAGTTTTCATTTTAGAAATTCGTGGAAAAAATTCAGCAATACGTTCGAGAAATGATAGCTTCGAGTAAGTAAAGAATATAGTATAGGCTTATTTCAATTTTCCTATTGGCTTTAAAGGTTTCAGTGCGTTCATATTTTGCTCTCGAGTCACTTCAGATTCTGTTGGTTTAAAATATTCTGTTCGCAGTCACTTTTACCTTCTAGTTTTGTCGTCATAGTGAATTAGAAAACATATACGGAACAATGCGGCTTCGAAGTCGGCAATTTATTTCTTTAACGCCTACTCTATTTTCCCCTAGCGTCATTGGCTCCGAGACAACTCAATTTTTTAAAATACAGCGCCAATGCCAACCGAGTGGTGCAACAACGTAGGCTAATATGTAAGTATCCCCAGTTGTTTTGACAAGTATGTGACTTCTCTTGGAGGTGGACCACGATTTAGGGTGCTTGCTAATTGGCTTTCCAGGTTTTAGCGGATGGAGAATACTCATTTGGAAACATAAATTTCATGTTGGTTAGCAGTTATGGTGGGCGGTCGAAAGCTCTCCGTGTGCCGTTCGTTGGGAAACTACCGTGTGCAAAAAATAATCATGTCGTAAATATGCATTTCGCAAAATGAGCTAACCCAAATTCGCGTTAATCGATTTGCACCGTAACAGTATTGATTTTCAAGAATTTTCTCATTTGAGCGCGAGGGAAATGTATGGGTCACTCCATGCGACAAGTTAATGGTGGGGTATTACCGTCGTAGTGGTAACAGATGGCAGTCGATTTATTGATTCGTATGTTTTCGATTCGATTCGAACACATTCTCCTCCCTTAACTCCAAATAAAGCCTGTTTCAAGAGCTACATTTCTTGTGATTACGTGGACTTGACATGGATTCGAAGGGATTGGTAGGTACGGGACATCTTGGAGGGCTGCCATAAACCAATCCCAGGAGTTGATAAGCTCTAACGATGATGATGACTCGATTAATACTTTTCCCTTTTCTTCATGATCCACTCCCATTAAGAGAAAAACAAAATTTTAATGTGAAGCGTATTCCATTAGTTCACGTCACTCACTTCCTCGACTGCTATCCTTTATTCTCTTGAGTTACCAACTGCTCCTTTCAAATATTTGCAGAATTTTCTCCTAAGATTCTATTGCACAATCCAAGAGGTATTTCACATGTACGTTGGCTAGAGTGCCGGCTCCAGGGGACCGGAATTCAAATCCCTAACTAAAAGGATTTGTCGGTGTTATCCCCATCCATCCATTTTCAGCGTCTGATGTTGGCAATTACGTGTCAAGTATGCTTTTTGCCCGTAGTTTTGAACGTTAACCTACGTGCTTGGTCCGTTTGTATTCAAGAATTTGCTTGTTGAAATTCTCCGAAGGCAAAAGGTATGAATAGTTACTAATAATCAATGTAATTCGTATGGCTATGGTAGGAGGGAGATCGGAGAAGGTTGGCGTACTTTTCGGATGGCAAGAAAGTTGTTAGAAGGTGGGCATGTAAAAATACGACATTTTAACTTATAAATATACATTTACCAATTCCTCGATGACGGTTTCACCATTATTTGAATCACAGTGGTGAAACCATCACAGTGTAAGTGGGAATTATATATTAATTAGTGGAATAGCAGTGTTTTTATATGTATGTACGATGGATAAATTCCACCAAGTAACTTCTCAAAGAGTAGCATTTGTTGAAGGAATTAATAAATGAAGTCACTAAAGAAGGAACGTATAGATTAAGCAATGGGAAGTCCACGAGATACTAAGAACGTTGTAGTTGTTTGGAGCCTACCTTTAATGGGTAGATTACCAATGACCGAGCCTATTACTGACTCCGTGCAGGGTTTGTATCCCCCGCTGGGTTTGTGGCATAGAATCCGGCTTACCACTAAGATCCCATCTAAACCCAATTGCGCAAAAGACCCCAGCAGGTGGTCGCCGTCTCCATCAAGAAGAGCTAATCCACCATTCAGTTTCAGTCCCGGTACGGAATGAAACAGAAAACTTGAGGCAAACTGAATTACATAAATGGTCACGTTATTTTCTCTTACGTGCGTGAAATCGTACGAATAGTGAGGGAGAGAGAGAGCCTTTCTAGTAGATTCCACCGTTTTTTTTTATTTTCTCCCGAGACGGTGATGCGCGCTTGGGCAGAATTCGTCCTTCACGGCTCTCTCGCCTCTTCATTCCCCCCCCCCCCAACCCTACTGCCCTTCACAATTCCCCGGTCCGAAAACATTATTTTTCCACCTCTTCCTTCACGTTCCCAGGTATCAAAACCCATACATTTGGAATATTTATATTTTTTCACTCGAAGAACCTCAATGAATTTATTCTCCTTCTTTTCCGCCGACAGATGTTTTTCCTCCGGCAGAACCTGAGGGAAAACCGTTATTTCAATCCTTTCGAAATCAAATATTCCTTCAAGGAAGGGAGAGAGAGGAAAAAAAACAACGATGGGGGTTTCGAAGTGTCAATTCTTTCACCCACTCAGAAATCTTTAGGGAAAAAAACGGAGAAAATGCGGGGGAGGTGGGAATGGGGGGTGGGTAGGATGCGAAGGAGCCTCTTCTTCTGCTTCTTCCCTCTCCATTTTTTTCCCACTCGACGCATGGATCGTCGACCGTTGCGACACGAACACTCCGTCCCACTTTTCGAGGAGAGCTCTCGCGCGGATTATGGGATGGGATTCGGGGATGGGGCGAAGGATAGGACCGTCTACGTGGGAAGGGATGTAGACGAGGAGGAAAGGAACGTCTCCGCTACCGTCAAATCAGTGAGCCGAAAAAAACGTGCCTCCCATTCATTTGTCCGAAAATGAATGGGCAAATTCGGCTCCTGGTGACACTGTGTTCGGCGTTACTCCCGTGAGAGGAGACGGGGTTGCCGCTGGGAATGATTTTCTTCAACGTAAAACTCTAACATATGTAACTAACTCTCTAACGTATACCCAAAAACTCAAACACCCCTTACACCCTAACATACACAAAACATACACCCTAACATGAAACTACGCACCGACACCCGCGATCGCTTGTCGCACTACTCGACTTAAAAATCGACTCGAAATTTCGATCGCTTCGATCGATTAGGTGTCATTTCCGAAACTAACATCTGAATCCGATTACGCTACCACTATTAGTTCATAGAGTAGAGCGTAGGGCTACTGATCGAAGGGCCTGGGTTCGATTCCTACGGATGCATTTGGGCACCCTGAACCAAGCTCTGTGCTCTCCTCCGCACTTGAAATTCCTGGGAATCCACATGCGGCGTAGGGAAAGGAACTGACCCTGCTTTGTTACTTTATCATGCCGTTGGGCTTAATTTTGGATGAGCTCTACTCACACCTATCAACCGGACTTTCGGGTTAATAACTGAGGTGGGTTGTGATCCCGATTGCTATTCCGTTAGACCTGATTCGGATTCGATCCGACCAGATTCGGTTTCGCTTAGGTAATACTCCCATTCGACCTAATTCCATGTCCGATCCGGGGCAGCTATGTCGATTCTAGGAAATCATCGACTTGATTCTTCCATTTCTCCCAATGTATGGCAAAGCCTGATTCCATGTCGATATATTTAATGTGAGCACTATTGAATTGAGTGCGAGAAAACGCTTTAATCGTCATCCATCGACTTTGGGAACACAATTACTTGCAGGCATCGATTCCCGCAACGTGTAATTATGCGTTTCTGTGGTGATCCGGAGAAGCCCTGAGGTAAAAATTTGTAATCAAAATTGTCTGACTGCTGCCCTAATTAAATACTTAAGCTATGAAATTAGTGTATTAGATCATTGTCATTAATCAACCAATTAATGAAATTATTTATTTGATTAAAGTTTGTGACCAAAGTGCCCAAGCCGTTGTGGGGAGACTAAGCGAGGTCGTCGGGTTGATAAATTTTCAGTGATGAATTACCATAAAATATCTTTGATGGAAGGGAAATGTGAAAACACGTCTTTTTTTCTTCATATTTTTTAATACGCTTGGGAATGACTCAGGATTTTTGGAACACGCAGCTTAATACGTGGAGTTTTATTCTGGACGCGATGAAGTTGTTTTAATTCTATATGCCTCGTGGTATTTCTCGAATAGATTTCATAGCATCGGTCACTTCAATCCAATCGAATCGTTCCTCCTACTCTAATTCTCTCCAGCACCTGCCTCTTCCCTACTCGGAGGAGGGGATGCTAGGTGGGCGACGCCTTACCGCTGGCGAAAAAAAACAACAAAACTGAAGACTTCCAGGTCTCTCGAACAGTTAGTTTCTCGAGGAAGTGGAAGCAAAAGTGAAACTAGCCACAGGCAAAACATAGGTCAGACGGTACGCACGCATGGTTTCTTAGTCCGAAGGGTGAAGTTATTCGATGCCGTGAGTTGTGGCATGTCCTTCCCTCTCTCACGGCCACTCCGGCGGAGCGTAGAGAACTTTCCGAGGAGAGCGAAGAGTAAGTATTTCTCATTCCCAAGTAGATTCACCTTGCCCACGGCGACGATCCATCCGCGATAAGTCGGTTAGTACCTTGAGTTCTTCTCTCCAACACACAGCAAATTTTAAAGGAAATGTGAACTCATTCTAGTTCGAGATACTCTCACGTGTTCTTTCTTTCTTACTTATACCTGTTTCTTTTTCTGACGGAGGAGGATGTCCTCATGACCAGTTTGAAATTCAGTTTGTGTCCCGCATGTTCAAGAAATTTATTTTAAGGATTCGAGTAAAGTAAACTTGAAAAATCTTTGTTGGGAGAGGAGGTGTGTGGCCTTACTCTAGTAGAGCCGTATTTTAAAACCGCAAACCACTATTCAAAGGAAAGACTACTAGTATTTTAATGAATATGCGACACCACAGGTAGATATTTGAATGATTGAGACCGTCCCTGAAGCATTTGTGCTATCGTTGGATGTTTACCTACCGTCAAAGAAGCAGTACCCACATTCACACGGCGCATCCTGTTGAAAATATTTTGGCAATATCGAAGGAGACTTTTGTTACCTGAATTCATTTAGTCTGCTTAGTAGGAATAACAATGAATCTTACCGCCTTTTAGGATTAATACTCGGGAGAAAGTGACTGGGCACCGATGTCGACAGCTGATGTTCAAAAGGCGAATTTTGGCTTTTGGTCGTTTGCTGCTCTCTCTCGGATCAATCTCGAAATTGGGACCTCACCAGAAAATAAACAAAGGATCCTAGAAAATGTACCTGCAATCGTGTGAAGAAATAATGTTGTTACTTCATCACGAGATGCTTCAGCTTAGATGTTACGCAAGCTATGGTGCAGTCGCCCACCCCAAAGATCAAGTGTCCTCCGTGTCTATAGGGGCTTTACTCTCGTTCACTCCTTCATCGTCCCTCATGTCTGGCGATCCATCCGAGAGGTAAGACGGTCGGGAGGAGTTGTCGACGAGATGTTAATGCGATCGTGTTTCCGTTTGTGTACGGGCGCGTGTTCGTGCGTGAGCGTCCGTAAGTAACAATCCGACCTCTCAACCCACCCACCCCCTCCCTTCCGCCTCACCCCGCCGTGCTCCTCCCCCGCCCACGCCTCAATCCTCAGTCTCCCTCCCCTTCTTTCATTCCTCCGGAGAGAGCAAGCCTTTGGCGGTGATGTCACTACGCGGGCGTCTTTTCGGGGCGCGTGCCGTCCCGTCATTCCTCGGGCTCGCGCACGAATTTTCGAGACGGCGACCCCGAGAGATCCCGCTCTCTCCCACTACCTCCCCATCTTTCTCCCCTCCCCTCCCTCACTCTCGCTCCACGGGAGTTCTCCGTTCGGGTGCCCATCGTCGGAGGTCGAGGTCAAGCAAGTATGCCGGCCGGCTGCTGCCGACAGGACACTCCACCGCCCTCCTCTCTACTTTTAAGTCCCTTGAAAAATACTTCCTTGGCTCCTCCGTGCGCACAAGGACAAAAGGGGGCGCTCCGAAAAGCCTTATCCCTCTCTCCCTTCATCTATTCTCCGAGATGAATCTGTGTCCGGCCTTCTCATTTCCATTGAATCTCGCCGGCTCGGAGGCATCCATATTTGAAAAGAATACGTCTGTGCACCTTTCTTCGGTTCCCGGAAGTATGGCGCGGGTTTGGGGGTTGCCTTTGTCAGAGGTGTTGAGATTGCAGATTTCGTGCCTCTTATCTACCCCATGCAAAACATCGAGTAGGTCTCAGTGACGCATTGGAACAGCCGCCGCACCTGGGTTGAGATCTAAACCATTGACATCCGGTTTAGTCGGCTGTTTCTTTACCGTTTGAACTTTCCTTTTCGTTTAAAGAACCGCATCGCCTGGATTTTTAACTGGGGTTGCAACTGGTATTGGAGCCCTGGAGGTCATCAGGTGAATACTGTCGAAAAGAGAACAGGTAGTTATTGAGGTGGACTTCCTAGAATAATTAGAATTTGGATAGTTTTTCTTCCATAATTTCCTCTGTTTTTTTTTCCTTTTCAATCCTTCTCGTTTGTGTTTCCGACATTTGCCGGCCCAACGACGTGAATAATGCCCTTGGGGGAAAAAACGTGATCTCCACGTCCGTTAACATAAATATGCTTCTAAGCAGTTATGCGGGTGCCTGGTTGCCACATATCACGACGAAAATAGCTTTCCGCACGTTAAAAATCTCCCTAAGGCAGTTCGCTTCCTTCGAAAGGAAATGGTATTTTTTTCCCTTTCCCGAAAACCCACTTTCTTTGCTCATTAAATAGACTTGAAAATGAAAATACTCACTCATTTTTGTCAGAATACCGCTTCGGTTTGTCCTCATCGCCGCGAGCAGCTAGAAAGTTAAGTTTGCATTTAGATAGCGTTAGGTAATTCAACACTCTTCCGAAGTTTACTGATGAGGAGAAATCTGGAAATGTTGAGGAATTATTCATCGGTAAACATTTGATCAAGCAGATGCTGCTTTTAGCAGTAACATACGCGACATTCTCATGGTGAACAGTGCGCGCCTTCGTCTCCCACTTCGAAGATTACGAAGCTGTTTTATTTTTTACCAACCTTGTCCGAAATGAGTACACATCCTAATGGTTGAACGCTTAAGTAAAGAGTCTTTTCGCAAGTGCTTCACGATACATTTTTAGAAATGAAAACACTCACGATATTTTTGGTTTTGCGTGCTCGTCGAGATTTCGTGATCGGGGAAAAGTGTGTACTCAAATTGCAGAGGGGGGCTTGAAGGGCCGCATTCGTTGTCACAACAGAGAACAACAGAACTCCATCACGGACGTCTCCGCACGCAATTGCTTGTGCGGGCCTTTCATTATCTTCATTTTAGAAATTCAAGTGATGAATATATTTATCAAAAAAAAAACCTTTCATTTGAAAAATTGTTTCGATCGTCATATCATACGCCTAAAGTCCTACCTTGCATCGCAAACTCATTCCGCGATTAGAATCTGGCTTTTGATTTCGTCGTTTAGGTGATACAGCTTGACAGAAACGCCAGAAATAAATTCTCAGAAGGGGGCTACGTAATAGGAGCCAAAAATTTTTAATAGTAACATAGTTACAGTTAAATTACCTCAGTGCTCAAAATTGAATTGGGGTGTTCAAAATGGAACACAAATTGCCTTCAAAAACGTCCTGTTATTAACGGAGAAAAACCTCCAATGTGTTTTTACAAATTACAAAAAATGCTATGGTGAGTCTTTGATATCTGTCAAAGGGACTACGTCCTCCATTAATTTTTTAAGGTAACAAATAACTCCACTAAAATATCATCTAAATTTACCTCCTAATTTAAAAATAAAGTTATTCTTTGCTAGCCATAAAAGTACGTTTTCCTTTAAATGCAGGTAAATGATTGCCTGGATCCGTAACAAAAAAACATTGATCGCATTTTCGTTCAGATACCCCACTGGACGGCAATACTAAACCCAATGATTAGAATCCGCAGATCTTTATAGTTAACCGTTGACTTGTGTTTTACCGGACGGAATAATAGAGTCGAGTCGAGCGTTTTCAATTTCAAAGGAATTGATATCAGCACGACTCTTTAATGGTATTTTTTATCGCGCTAACCCGACACTCCTTGGGTAAATTTATATTTCGGAAGAGAAATTCGGGAGCTGGGAAATATTTTTTTTTAATCTCAATTCTCGGAAGGGCCGCTGCGTCGCGATGTCGTTCGGAAAAGAAATTGTGGAGTCGGCGAAAGGAGGAGCACCACTGTCGTTGACTCCATCACATAACTCGGCCAATTAAGACTCCAGATGGCGATGTGGGGTCGGTTCCCCCTTGCTCCTTGTTGCGTCATTTGCGCCGCCGCAGCTTCCCCTTCACGGCAAATGGAGTGCGCCGGTAGCGGGATCGACGAGGCCGTAAGCTTATACGCCTATTCGCTCGGCTTTCGAATAAAATCGGCGTAGGCAGAACCTTGTGTAACTGCTCCGCTCGGTGCTTGTGAAAGATGAAATGGCGCCTCTCAATCTCCCAATTAAATGTTTTATTGAGAATTCAAAGTGAATTTCGAGACGTTAAAAAAAAATATCTCCGCTTGATACTCGAAACAAAAAAAATTTCATTCAATGCTGATGCTTCATTTTATTTTTGGACTTTTGGTAGTAATTAGTTCGTACCTCAATAGCGCGTTGCTATACTTCATTTTTTTTACATTTTTTTCGGTTTATAATCTGACGTGGATGCAAACAATTTATGGTTTTAAAATGACAATGAACAAAAAATTAAGACGGATAGGTACTAACGCACATCGCGGGATTTGAACCCACCTGATAACTAAGGAGATTTTTTAAGTCCACTCAGGTAGGTGCCGTACACCGACTTCGATTTGATTATTCCTTCGGGAGCAATCTTATTAAAGAATAAAATTGAAAAAATACCTTAATAGTTCCATTTAATAACGATTTGGCCCAGATGTCGTAAATATATGCCATCTTCCGCTGCCCTGTACATATATGACCTAAAGGGAGGCAGTGAAGACGGCCTAAATGGGGACCTTCTGAAGAAGACATAAAATTTCGAAATCTAGCTGGTGATATTAAATCCTTATTAAGTGGAGCTAACGAAGTACTTTTCTTATATTTTTTCGCCAATAATGGGGATGTTTCACAAAAGGAAGCCTAAAAATATTCTCGACCTTTTTAAGTTTTAAAGGGTAAAAGAATTAATGACCCCGAAAATAAATGCGGAATTCGATTCTAAATCAACGCTGCTTTTCAGCTAACTTTCCGAAATACATGTATACCAGAGGATTCGTCGTCGTTATAAATTGCCGTTTGCCTCTGAATAAAAAGGCTGAAAATAAAGCCTTTAAATGGATTTTGTTCATCCATATCATAGGTACACCCCGCGAGACTCCTTCCACCTACTACCCTCTTGCTTTATTTAAAAAAGTCTCATTATATTTAAAATTTTGCTGGCCCCGGTGGCGGCGGGGTAACTTCATCGTCTGCCAACCCAGAGGTCGCGGGTTCGATTCCCGCCTAGGTGGTTTTCCTCCCCCTGGTGGCTGTGTGTATGTAATTTTCAAATTGTTATATCTATGGTCAAAGTCCGAGGTAAAGGTTGACGTGATATTTTCGAACTAATGCTAAATAAATAAAAAATAAAAACTGGCGATCTTCATCCTCATCTACAAATCAGCGATCTGTCACATGCCGCAGTGAAGATGGCTTCAGGGATCCTTCGACCCTAACTGAAGGAAGGAAAAATTTTTTCCATCCAATGAGATTCCACGGATACCAAGGCCACAGCGGACCTCTCTCATCCCTCCCCATTCCGTCGTGACGGTTACTTCATGTCTTTTTCCGCACACCGTTGAATGGATCAATGGCCGCTTCTTCGCCAAGATGCGAAGGAAACGGTCCACCCAGGCTTCCGAGTCTTTTAAGGTACCCTAAACGGAGACGAAAAGAGAGCAAAAGCGAGAGAGAAGGAAAGGAGGAGATAAAAGTAAGAGCCTAATCGAAGAAGGCGGGAATTTTCCCGAGCCGTTTTCGTGAGAGTGGAAGAGATTCGACCTCCGTCGGCCCCCTCCTTCCCCAGATAACCTCCCCCGAATCTCTCCCGCTCCTACGGTTTAACGTCCAGATACACGGTCGGTCGGCTTTTAATCACCTCCCCCCGGAGCCTCCCCGGTCGCCCCCGCGCCACTGTGGCATAGGTCAGGGAATCTCGGCCGGGCGTGTTGGGGCGGTCGTCGGCGCGGGGTAGGTGACCGTCGGCTTTGATTCATTAGCGCCCCGATAGGGTTTTTTCCCAACCCGCGTTTTTTCCCCTTTGCCAACTAGCTGGTGCTGTCGATGATACGCGCACAGTTGATTAGGTGCCCGCTTTCTTCTCTTCCCCCCCCCCCCTGCTTGCGTGTGTGTGTGTCAATTTTTCTGCCGAAGTGAAGGTGCGTGCAGGAATCGTGTGCGGTGATTAAATTCTCTCTTCTACTCCCTCCCTTCTCCCCACGGACGATGCCTCGTGAGGTGACTTAACGTAATTCGATCGCGGTATTAATTGCTCCGATCCGCCGCCCTCGTTTATCTCACAGCTTATTTACTGTCGGCGAAGCTCGGTGGCTCGAATACCGGGTCTCCGTCCGCTGCTCGAGGGAAATGCGGTCTTGTTTTAATCAGCTTAAAAATTAATTACCGAAAATCTAGAGGATACAGGTCCCATCATTTCCGTGCGAACAACGTTACCTCTCGTGACGGTATATGCCACGTTCTAGTGCTGTGGGTTTGATCTAAAGACAGTCGTAGTTCGTACGTGTAACTGCGTCAATTCGGATGATTCGTGCGTCGACCGGCAATTTCATACTTTACATACGTGTATATACAGGGCGGCAGTGTAGCTTCCTTTTTTACAATGCAAATTGAATTGAAAAGAGGAACTTATGTTACCGCACCCCGTATGTATATATATATATATATATATATACACACACACACGCATATATATATATATATATATATATACACACACATATATATATATATATGTTTATATATACATATATATACATATATATGCATATATATGTATATATACATATATCTATATAAATATACATATATATATATATAAATTTATATATATATATCGTATATTTTAATTCTATCCCTTAAATTTTAGGTTTCATCATATAGTAAGTAAAGTGGTTGATAACAGAACTTGGGAGCAAACGTGTAGTAGTGTCCCCACGTTGGGTGTCAAATTCATTGCGGCATTTGGAGACTATTCCCGTATTTTTCTTATCACGGCAGTGTAATTGCCGTCCGATTTTTCATTGTTACGAGTGAGCCTTTACCACTAAGGGCTCTTTATTCTCGTTGACAAATACTCTGGAAGTGATTTTTTTTTAACTTTCTGCAATCAATCGATATCTGATTGATCCTTTAGATCGAAAAATTAAAGAGTGGGCCTATTATTACGCGATAATAAACTGTATTCGAAAGTAATTTCAAGATACGATGAACTCAAATAATTACCATTACACATACCCGATTGAATTTTTAGGTTTTCATTTATGAAGTTGAGTACACAGGAAGTTCTCTCGGGTTTCCCACCGGGTCAGCGTGGTGTGCACCGACGTTTCGACGGCTAACTCTGCCATCGTCTTCAGGGTGAAGTGCAGAGCAATGAATTCGCCATGTATTTATACCCTGTCGTAGGGTCAGGTGCCCTCCTACGACAGGGTATAAATACATGGCGAATTCATTGCTCTGCACTTCACCCTGAAGACGATGGCAGAGTTAGCCGTCGAAACGTCGGTGCACACCACGCTGACCCGGTGGGAAACCCGAGAGAACTTCCTGAATACAATACGCCGGGAAAAACTGAGATCCTTCAAGTTGAGTACATTTTCCGTATTATTATTAAGTAATCTACCGGTTAAGATAGGTTTTGTATGCATACAACTGCCAAATAAATACGAGTATTTTGTGACTCCTAACAAAACACAATCCAGGAACTCCACATCACGTCCGTCTTCATCTCTGTGTACTTACTTCTTCCCTTCATCCCATCTAACATCCCTATCCTGTTCCTGCCCTTTCCTCATTCTTCCCTCTATTACAGTCGTCAACATCTCATTGCCGATCAATATGCCTATCATCCATTTATCCTGCCTCTTTATGATTTCTCTCAACAACCTCTCCTCGCCCACCACACCTAGTACTTTCTCATTTTTTTTCCTCTCGAACCATTTCACCTTCTCCACACCCATATTTCAAAAGCCTCCAGTCTACGTCTATCCTCCTGCTTCAATGACCACGTTTCCGCGCCGCACATAGCTACGCTCCATATCAAAGTTTTTACGAGTCTTTTCTTAGCATTCTTACTCAGCGTCCCTGTCAACGATTCCCTCTTCTTTGTTAAAGCCTCTTTGCCCAGCGCAATTCTTCTCCTTACGTCCCTACTACTTTGACCATGTTGGTCCAAAACACTTCCCGATATATATCGCACTGAATTCCCACTTCACTCAGTAAGCTGGCAACCTCTTGGCTGACTGACAAACTAGAGCTTGGTCATCAGCAAAATTAATTGATTTTACGAATTCCCCTCCGACCCTATTCCTAACTCCTCCATCATTTCCTCCAAACAGCACCGGTGATAACGGACAACCCTGCCTTATACCTCTTCCCAACACTGCCCATCTGGACTCTGTTCCCCACTCGCACCTGAGCAGACTGAGACATGTACCGGTTGGGGATTAGCCCCCTGTCCCTCCAATATATTCCTATTTTCTGCAATATACTTATTAGTTTTTCCCAAACACTTTAGTTTTCACTCAATCAAACGCTTTTCCGAAATCTATGAAGCAGACAAATACGTCCTGATTATATTCTATGTTCCTCTCGATTAATAATCTCATTACTGCAATGGCATCACGCGTACCTCTCACCTTCCTAAACCCAAACTGATTATCCCCTAAGTAATCATTTACCTAGCTCTCAATCCTTTGATTGATGATTCTGAGAACCACTGTAGCTGCATGGGAAATCAAACTTATTTTTCTACAGTTCTCACATGATGTATCCTTTATGTTTTATGGAATAGGAACTAACACTGATCTGACAAAGTCTTCCGGCCAGATTCTTTCCTCATAGATGCAACGAATCAGTCCATACGAGTCCGTCTCGTTTAGTCTCTCACTTCCAAATTTTCCTAAACCTTATAGTAGTTCCGCAGGAATGTTGCCGATCCCCACGGTTTCATTTGATTTTATCCCCCTTAATGCCCTTTCTATCTCATCGTCGAGTATGCCTGGACCTAAGCTATCTTCCTCTACGTCATTTTCTTTTTCTATGTCTAACCTTGTTGGCCTAGGTTCTTTAGCATACAGGACTTATATACATTCCTTCCGTCTCTCTTGGACCTTGTCTTTGTCAACTATTATCTTACACGCCTTATCTCTAACTGTTAGCACAGATCTTCCCTTATTACTTCCCGATAGTGATTTAATCTTACTGTATAGCGCCGCGATTCCACCCTTCTTCTGCAAACTTTCCATATCCTCGCACGTTGTCTTCCATCATGCTTCTTTTGCTTTATTTGTAGCCCGTCTCAATTTATTATTTAACTCTTTGTACTTTCTTCTGCCTAGCTCTGTGTTTACATTCTTCTATTTTCTTCTCCCATCTAGCTTTCTAATCATCTCATCCTCGATCCATGGTTTCCTTGTCCCTTTCCCATGAACGGTTCTTATAGTTTCTTTTGCGGCTTTCAATATCCCTTTTTTATGTATTCCCATTTTTACTCGATAGAAATCAGCTCTTTACCGTCATACATTATCGTTTTGAAACCGACGCTACACTTCATCACAACCAAATTATTGTCAGAGTCCGCAACCCCTCCCGGGAAGCTGTGCGAATTAATCACACTGTTTCTGAATCTGTGACTAACCATAATATAATCTGTTATCTTTTTGAATGACCTGGCATTTTCCATGTACGTATACCTACGCTTTTTGTGATGTCTAAACCAATTGTTGGTGATGACTAACCCCTGTCTCCTGCAGAACCCAATGCTTTCTCCCCGCGGTCATTCCTCGTGCCTAAACCGTGGTCACCCACCTCATCACCATCTCTTCCTTCGTTTATCGTCACATTCCAATTCCCCATCACTATCAAATGTTTCCGTGCAGAGACACACGCGATTATGTTCTCCAACTGATCGTATATCCTATCAGCTTCTTCCTCCTTATGGTTGCTCGGTGGCAGGCATACCTGAATAATAACCAAGTTCGTCGGTTCTGCTTTTATCTCTACTAGTAATATTCTATCCGTTACCTGTTCTATGTTGACTACGCGTCTTCTTACCTATTTATTCAATATTATGGCAAACCCTCGTTGGCTCTCGTCCCCTCCGGTGTATATTATTCTACAACAATCATTCCAATCCCCGCTCTCTTTCCATCTCCTAAACCCAAAATGTCTACATACATTTCCTCCGAATAGGGACTTCGTCGTAGTAGTTGAGACACATATGTCTCACTCTAGAAGCACTGTGACAATCTATCTTGCTGGCGTCGTACTTAAATCTTTGTCTCATGTCAGATTCACAAAATAAACTTTTGTCAACAAATGTTGTGAATAGCAATCGATTATATGTAAAACTAGTTTTCTCTCTAGCGAATACGTTTTTTGTGGTCGGTAATACTGAATAATTTAAATTCTATTGTATCGAACGAAGCGTTCCGTTGGATTAGCTGTCACAAGTAGAGCTCACGCTGCTATTTTTCTATTTCATTACGTCTCCTTGATGGAAACAATACAGCCATTTAGTCTGCCATTCTATTGCATACTTATTTTTTTCAATTGCGGATATTCTTGCGTCACTCAACTCATATGCTGCGATTAGTTTGTGGGCGAAGCTATAATATGAAAATCATCACCTTCAATTTGCAACCGATCATTGCTTCATCACGATTATATAACGACACGGATAGGAAATTCCAGGCCTAAATTAGCATATGGCCTTTGTCGTACCTACGCTTTGTAGGGAGAGGAATATATAAGTCAGCATAAAAAATGGAAAATGAGAAAAAGGAAAAGCGTATAATTCCCGTGTTATGGGATGAAGTTTTGACCTTCGAATCGACAGTAAAAACTCTAATAACAATGCTTCTTTTATTTTCTTCAGTCTACGAAATAGAATGAAGAGGTTTTGAAATACGTAATACCTAGAACTAGATGGAGCAAACTTTTTGAATCGCTAAAAATAACGATGCGGGATGGACATTGGCAGTAGGGTAATTAAAATATACGTCAAAGGGTACAGCATTGTTGGCAGGGACTCAATCTTTCCCCATAGAAATATCGAAGTATGCCATAGTATCGAGTGAGGGAAGAAGAATACGTTATTCGCTAGGGAATAAAATGAATAGAATGTTACATCAATAGAATGTTACACCCTCCTGGATGTCTTGCAGGTGGAAGCAGAAAAAGAGAAACACTTAACGATTCACGCGGTGAATAATCGTCTGGTTTTTTTTGGGAATACAGATTGGACAGTTGTGACAGCATTATTGATTTTTCCTCAAGTTTTCCAACCCATCCCTTGTCCTTTCCACCACCACCACCCATCATCCCCTTCCGAACACGGTGGTCGCCATCCCTGATTACCCGGTTCAACTTTTATTTTTTAAATTTTCAAGACGGTGACGTCGAAACGTTCCTCTCTTTGCCCTGATCTTTTTCATACGAGTTTTCGAGACGGGGAGAACGAAGGAGAGAGAGAGAGAGAGAGAGAGAGGGAGAGAGAGAGGGAGAGAAAGATAAAGAAAGAAATGTACGAACGCGCGTCGGCGTCGAATTTTTGACTCTTCCCAAAATGCCCCGTCTAAATCGTTTCCATCGCCACCCTCCTCAGTGGTGCGTCCTTCCTTTCACCCTTCCTCCTTTTCCGCTTTCTATCCTCCCCCCCCCTCACGCCCCCACCACTCGATCAACTTCCCATGCGTCATCGGCCCCGGTGATCAAAAAGATATAAATATTCCTTCCCTCTCCAGCGACGCCGTCAAAGTCAGATTTATCTTATTGAATCCCCCGCCGTACGCCGACTCGGGATGCTTTTCAACGCCGACGTATTCACGTTCGCCGCCTTTCTACGCCTTCCCCCTCCCTTCCCTCCCACTCGCCTACCCCCGGGCTCGCTCCCTCTCTTTTCCCCTCTCCCATCACCCACTACTATAACGCCCCTCTCGTTCTCTGACCTTTTCATGTCCGTGCCTTAATAAATTCTCGCCCCACCCCGTCATCGAATCATTTGTTGCATGTTCATTTCGGTAGGGGTCCCCGGAAAAAAGCAATCCAGCGTGTCCTAAGGGCGAGGAGAGAGAGAGAGATAGGGAGGGAGAGAGAGAGAAAGAGGGGATCTCGCGGAGGTGTGTGGGCGAACTGCGGAATGCTCCTCGCGAATCCCAACTCATTCTCCTCTCACTCCCCCGCTCTCTACCCCCTCCTCTCATTCCTGCCCTCCACCCACCTCCCGGCGTGCGTCTCCGGGATAGGGGTAGAGATGGATGGGGGTGGGAGTAAAGTCGAGTGGCGGCAGGGGAGGGTCGGACAGGAGGAGGAGGAAGAAGAGGCGTCACGGGGTGAATTAGCAGTGGATGGAGAGGAGGAGGTGGACAGAGGAGAGGTGGGAGTGATTAAATAACGATTCAGTCAATTACGATCCTCAACTGTCGCAACTCCATCACTCTTCCTCTCTCCCACTCTGCCCCCCTCCTCGCCCACCTCAAACATCAAACCGGCGCTTAAGGCCCCTCTAGCCTTCTCTCGTCCCCATCCTCTCTCTTTCTCTCTCTTCCCCCCTTGCCCTCCGCGACCCTTCAACCTCCCCCCCTTTCTCCCCTCCCGGACCCCTCGTACCACTTCAATCTCTCTTTCTCTCTCTCTCTCTCTCCCCCCTCTCTTGAATGTCACTCAACAACTACTCCCGTATATAACATCGGGGAGTCAACAACCTTGACCTTAAAAGCCGTGTCACTTGCCTTTTTCCTTCTCTCTCTCTTCCTCCCTCTATCCCTTCCTCTCTCTCTCTCTCCAGAAAATCCAAGCAACCGTCGTAATAATCTCTCCGGCTGAAGACTCCCCCGCGCGTGGTATTGGGGTCTATGGGGGGGGGGGTCGCAAGGATGGGGGGAGGAAGGGGATGAACTCTCTTTGTCACGAGGGGCCTCTCGCTGCCCGTGTCTGCTCCGTCTCCGCTCCTTTCCCTCCGTCTTTCCATCTCTCTCTCCGCTCGGCTATTTTCTCGAGGCGACCCGGGAATACGAAGAACGTTTCACACCCATCAATCTTGCTCCATTCCTCGGATCGGAGTCGGGGAATTCGGTCTCCGTGTGTTTCCCGCATCATCCTCATCCTTCCCTCGGTCATCCCGTTGCGTTGCATTTGCACGTGTCGACTTCCAATGAAAGAGATTGAGGGTGTGGGGAAGGGAGGATATGAGCTCAGATTGCAGTGTTTTGGATTTAGCTCAAAACTTTTTAATTTCTTTTCTAGTACACTTGCAGGATATCTTATAAGCCAATCGGCGTTAAGAGCTTGCGGATTGGAAGGAATGGGGTTCGTTTAGATTATTTTTCAATAGGTTGGATTACCTTTTCCAAGGGTAGAGGTTCGATATCAGGGGCGATGAGGACCCACAGCATCCTTCCGTTATAGATCGGGTTCATTTATACCTCCCGAGATGGGGTCCCCCTCAAATGCCCAGCAAAAAAGTTTGGAGCGGGGCGTTTCCAATTGATGTGAATCATCTGGAACTTTTTGATGTTATTTTGGCGGAGACATGATTTGTCCGTATGACCGCGGTCCATCTTTGGGCCGGTAGTGAATTGCTATTATTTGTGTGATAACTTGATAGTGCGATTTTGATTGTTCTTGCCTCTTGATAGGATTTCCATTGAAGCTGATGGGGATATGGGGTGCAATGATTTATATCTGATGAAATTAGTTTTGATTTTATGTGGGCATTGATTGATGAATCATTAGTTTGATTCCGGAAAGAAATGTGACGGTGGAAGCACATTGATGTCGTTGCACGGTTTTTCATTTCTTTTGTCCTCTTAACTGTTTCGTTGTTTTAATTTTCTCCTCTAATGCTTCAGATACTGAGTTCTCCAAATATAAACCTATGCTTGAAAATTAAAACATATGTCAGGAAAATATTGTTTTTTTCCAATCCACGGACGGTGGTATAAGATATTGTCGTAACATGGATGGAATAATTAGTAATTAGCGTTATTTTTGAAATTACAGTGGATTGTTTCCTGTCTTGGCTCATAGTAAGTATTAATTTGCCTTTATGAACGTGAAGTTACATTTTCTTAAGCTACGGGTGAGATAATGGTGGCTTAGACAGAGTACCTTTCAAATAAGTCGTGCAAAGATTCGGTTTCCAATTATGTGAACTAAATGAAACTAACGAATGGAACCAGGGTTTAAATTTCTGGGAATGTTCCATAATATAGAAAATATGAACTTTTTGGAAATTATTACCATATAATGATGACAATCAACAGTTGAAACCGGTCGGTACTGAAATAATTGGCGTGAAAATTGGTACGAAGTGTTTCATTTCTGCAATAAATGAATATTGAATCGTTAAAGAAAAGTATTAACGGTTGCTGATCTTATTTTCCACTTTTAGGGCAATAAGGGTTTGATTTGGACGTATATGGTATAGTGGTTCTTTTTCTCTATAGTGACGTTTTTCTTCGATCGGCAGGGTGTCTAAGAGTTGGCTGACCTTGCAAAAAGCATCTCACATGCGCACACGTGTTCCACATGAATCTAAAGCACTGCGGAGTAATTCTGCTCCGCCCGCCGGTCGCCGAATGCTTTCTGGTTTATGAGTTTGAAGTTTATATGCTTGCGCATTCTCGTCCGATCAGAGACGACGTCCCCACTTTTGTACGTTTTGTGTCCTTGTGGTTTTTATTCTGTGGTCGTCATCAGAATGATGGAATATGTTTTCATGTGTAAGAATGGACCACAAATTTGAGAGCTCCGGTTCAAGGATAAGGAGGACGTTGAAAAAAATATTTCAAACTCCTGTGACACTCCTTGTGAAGCGTTCTCGGGGTAATACTCTTCGGCATTGAAAATTATACTTAAAGGTTAATTTATGTTCTAACCCAGGACCTCCAGCTATGTTTTCTGGTAAATACATTATGGAATTCTACCTTTGTCTGTTTAGATTTTATTTCCATCTCGTGAGTGGTGCTCCTCCATTCTCTGGCTTGGAAAAATTCAGCCTTAGGAACTGAATAGTTTGTTTTCAGAACGAATTCAAGGTTGAATCCATTGAACGCAGTCAGACTAGGAAAGGAGTCTGCGGGTGAAGAGGAGAGGGTGAGAGAGGAGGGGGTGGGGTAGAGAAATAAGCGATGCTTTTGTTTCAAGGTGCTCGGACATATTGCCGCCTCTCTGCACCATGATTAACCCAGCAATCTACGCCGCTAAATCAACGTTTCCGCCCCGGGGAGGGGCTCGAACCCGCGACCTCTTGTGCTTGCCGTCGACCCCTCCCCCTAGACCCGACCCGTTCCCTAGGAATGCTACATTGTGTTGACATCAGTTAAGCGGCTGGGTGTGCCGACTGCCGCAAACGGAGTGAAGTAATATGTTATTAGAGGCCTTTCAATTCATTGTTCAACGCACCACGAACCGTAATAACTTCATTTTAAAGGGCATTTGAATATTTCGTTACAGTACTGGGTACGTGGCTGATTCGTAGAGTTCGAGGGGCTGAGAGCTACCCCTCATTCAATGAGGATTTATGCTTGACGAAGTAGACAAAGGAAATACGAGGCAAGCAAATGTGCAAGGGCACGCCACAGTGAGGTTTGAAAGTTTTATGGCAATAATGTGAGAGGTCACCTCGCCCATTGTTTCGACTAAGACGAGTCTTACATGCGGACTTAATGGGTGGCGTTATTTCTCAGCGAATAACCCAAGCTCTTAAGAAACTGAATTGACTTAGAGTGAAATTTTACATACTTTTCACATGCTGCAAACAATTGACGTTCTTCTCTATTTTTTAACTCTCTAAAAAAAAATAATTTCAGAAACTCCATCGAAAGGAGCCAATATAATTTATTCAGTTTTGTGACTGGTTCGTGCATCGTGAATCACGAAGAGAACCATTCACTGACTTTATAATCTGATCTCTTAAGAATTTGTGGCGATTAAATCGAAAAAACGTCATTGGAGACTAAAGCAATGCGTCAAAGTGATGAAAAGTAGCCTGAAAAACAGAAGGTTCTGTTTGATTTATAGAACAAATTTAAAAAATCCAGTTGAATTATAAAATTTTTATCGAAAAGATTGTTATAATAAGTACACCAATTCTTATTTGAAAAGAATTGAAATATCAGATAAAATGCCGAGAAAAATAATATAAGAATCAATTTAAAGATACGATTTTATTCAGAAAATAGTAAATTAGTATTGGAGTTGACCTTAAAAAAATATAGCGGTGAAACAATTTCAGTAAGTGCGTTGCATTTATGCTACAACTTATGCATGTTAACTGGACGAATAGTAAGATATTCAAAATAGTTTTTTTTTGCAAAACAAAAAACACTATATCTTGAATATCCAAGATATTTTATTTCATGACATAAAATATTTCCAAATTCTATTTTGGGACAAAAGATGATAATCCCCCCCCCCCACCCTCCCATACGCCTTGTCTTTCACTTTTTGTGGTTGTTTACATGAAAGGGAATTTTACTCGTGACGGGGACAATCTTCCTTATGGGTTCCCAGTAAATTGAAAGTGGAGGCGCAACCCCAAAATTCTTCCCGAGTAAAAGCCGGCACAAGCAAGCTTTTAGTCTTGGTTCCGCGAAACATAATATCCGTCCCGCAAATGCCCTTTCCATTTTCAAGAAAACAAAAGCCGCATGGGAAGCGCCAGAGGAGTAGGGACTGCATATTTTAAATGGGGTTTCGTTTTGCAGGACGACGTAAGTTAACGATCTGCCTCTGAAGTGAACTTGTCAAAGGAGGAGGAGGATAAACACGTCGCCGATTACTTTTGACGGACGGGAAAACGCTTGGGAAAATTTTATCGTCCCTACTTCAAAAGGTTAATCCGGAGAGGTTGCTTCGTGTGACAAATCCGTTTAAGGGAGGCTATGGCATTGAATTTCATGGATTTCACAACGGTATTCTTTCAGTATATTATAAAAGTTGCACAAATTGAAAGTATTCACACAAAATTTTTTTTCACAATCTTCCCTTTCCATTCAGGATGTAACGTTTATTCATATCTGTTTGCTGGCCTTGATTTTTTTAAACCTATGTATATATCTGTGCATTATCGTTGATGAATTCTGTAAGAGGGGCGTGTTTATTCGGCATTCGGAAGGATAGCAACTACGCTTGTGTTTTTGCTATTGTACCACGTGCTTTAAAATTAATATGGGATAAACATTAAGGCCAATAGAGGCTATGAAATAAAATAATGCTCTCTTTTTGCTAATCGTTTTATCCATCATTCTTAAGGTTCAGTAAGACCTATACTGAAATATCTACGCTAATTTCGTCTGGGCACAATGAAGTTGCCCCAAAGCTCAAAAAGCACAGCAAGTATTTTAAGGAAGTCTTAAATCTCATTGGAGGCGTTTAGTAAGAGTGTTACAAATTTTCCAGCTCTTTTAAGTTCTTTTCAATCATTGAATCTCTCTCTCTCTAATAAACAAAATGCCCATTTGTTGGAGCATCCTTTTTCTCGTTCTCATCATGTTAGGATTTCCTTTTTTCAAACTGTTTTCAATTCCCACTAAAGACGTGAGACATCTGAAATTTACGTGAATAAACTCTCTGACTTCGATGATGAACCTTACTTGCTCTCTTCAAAATCAGCGCCTTAAAAAAAAAACTTACATCATTGTTAATTTGAATGTGTCACCCTTTTGTTCAACCAACAGCAATCATTATGTATTTTCCAATCAAAAGTTAGTTCACTCTTTGCGTCATGAATTCACTTCAATCGAAAAAAAATATTTCGAAACTCGATGCCATCTGACTTCGTATGCCATCCCATTAAAACCGGGAAATTCAATGAATAGGAGAAGCGGAGGTAAAACCTCCTTCCCGAGTGATTATCTGAAATAACAGGCGCGTGATTATTTTAAGCCTGGGGGAGGGAAGAGGAGGAGTTCACGGGGAACATTATCCCAAAACTTCCAGGACTCCTCCAAATGAAAATCCTGAAATTAGCCGTGCCTGGGGCACACAAACGAAAGAGCAAAGATACAGTACGTACCGTGTGGAGGGCGTTACGCTGGCTTTATGCTTCCTCTAACGAACGGTGATCAAAGCTTTCGCTAGGAAAGAGGCGTCCGTTTGCTCTCCTCTACTCTTGCTCCCGCTCTGATTGAACGCGGTGACCTCTCCTCACTGTTGTCCACCCCCTCTCCCTCCAGACTGGTGGTCTGGATGCGCGCCAAACAACCCGATGTCATGGGCGGACTTAGAGCAGTGGCAGTCGGGCAGTTTGCATGGGCTACATTGCATACCCTATGGTGAATGCATTTTTCATTAGGGTGTAAAATTGTTTTAGATATGATCGCAATGAAAGGCAATCAATATGCAAAACGACGAATTAGCCGAAGCGGGTACGAATGGGTGGAGTTGAAACAGTATTTAAGACGAAATTTGAACGAATATGAGAATAGCAGCGGGGAAAGTATTGGGATAATTGCATTTACAAGGAAGAATTAATGCATGTGGTTGGGTTTGTTTCAGGAAACTCTGGATGAACACGAATAGGTAAAATTAGCCAGTAATTTAACGAGGAGCGTAACCATAATAACAGAAATAGCAGCGTACTTTTCCGCATCATTTCACTACTCGGTACAGCGGCTGTCATCCTGATACTGCATCATCGGTACCTAGTCACCTACCTACCCGCTTATTAGCTGCGGGGACGCAAAAATGACATTATGTTTTAAATCAACGCCGCCCCCGATCCCGGGTTGTAAATATGTGTGTGTGTACGGTTGTGCGTATTTATGTGCCTCAACCCTTACGAGTGCATTCTTTGTTCCTGCTTATGGCTCATCACGATTGAACTCGTTTTACCAACCAGTAAAGTTCCATGGGAAAGTACGTCGTTTGATGGAGCTTAGTCGTTGAGTAAAATTTGTCAGGTAAAAAGGTTAATAGGATTTTGAGACCTATGAAGAGAGGCATAGAGAAAATTAAAATATAAAAAAGAAAACAAACAAAGTGTTACGGGGATAAAAATAGGAAATAATTGGAGGAAACCCTAAGAAGAGAGAAAAATGGGCATGAGATGTGAGGAGGTAGCGGGAAAATTGAGAAATCTTTTTAGAAATACCAATGGAATTAGCAATGAACGGATAGATAGGAACATACGGTATTTTGGAAGAAATAGATAGGTTGGAGAGCCTAAGAGGCAAATAATAAAGGGAAAAACCATGATATATCAATGTGAAAGGATTTCAAATATGATCTGTAGGGATTTTACAAACCTAATTCAACAGAGTAAGACTGCCCAACAAAAGTAATTTGGAACAACACAATCTAGAGTGAAGCAGTTCATCAAATCTCGGTTGAAGGGGTTCATGAAGGAAAAAAAAACTCCATTAATTTGGAGAATGAGAAAAAGCTCATTTGATCCGGAGACTGAATAGGGTAGCGGAACGCCTAGTCGACTCCTTTTCTGGTTTTAGCGGTACAGACGATGACAGGGGAGGAAAAAAAAATCCGTGGCCCGTGCCTCGTGATTTAATGAGATGGTGGTGGGAAACAGTCAATTTACTTCCCAGACTCGCTGCCTAGCAATCAGTCAAACTCGCCATTTCCTTTTCACCCCATCTGGAGGAATACCACCACTGGAAAAAAAACTCTGCGCGCCGAAGGGACGCCAGGGAAAAGATGGAAATATGGATTCGTTCCAGAATGGCTTCAACACTCTCTCACTCTTTACACAGTGGCATTTATTTGTTCCTTTCGTTTTTCTTAACTATTTTCTCGGTCAAGGAGAAGCATCTACAGCTGGGATTGCGTGGTTAAACGTTACAATTCGTTGCTTATAGTATCTACATAGCCCTCGTAGTATCGTGAAAGCTACCTTTAGGGCTAGTGGTATTGGGTTATTCCATCATAGCCATGCGTCATTATAACTAAATAATACAAAACGTTTAGTGGTCAATTATTAATTTATGTGATTAAAACATCCCTAATAAGTTGTACAAAGTGTTTTGCATGCCCTAAAATACCAATTTTCAACTATTACTCTACGCTTTCGAGACGAGCTGCTAATATATAAAGGTTTCATGGCAATTATATTTAGATGCAGTGATGACTATAGTTAGGCTACGTAGTATGAAAAATTATTTCCGCAGCGCAGCGGTTTTTCCGGACTTCTATTGTTTGTAGGAAAGAAAGACGTTTCAAACAAGGCAGTTCATGAAATGTACATATAATCCAGTTTCATAATTTTCCTCCTTATAAGACCACGATCCCTCACGACTTCACATAAGACCACGATCAATACGTGAAGACCAGAAATTATTGGCATCGTATCAAATTTGCCTGGAGACGATTCATTTATTCAATTACTTTATTCCATTATTAGGTTATTCCTTCCCTCGCTCAGGATTCTCCAACCTCACTCAATCGCTCCCTTATCTTCTGCTGACTTTAATTTCCGTATACTCTCTCCATACCTTTCCATTGGTCCTTTTATTCTCGCTTCCATTCCAAATCCTCAGGTCAATTGATGGCGAGGTGTGCATGCGGGAAATCCCATTCTCTTTAGGGAAATTGAATCCCACAATTCCAAAGGAATGTGGCAACGCGGTGTCAAGTCCCATGTCGTATTATTCGAAGGATAGAGCATTTTCTCTAAGGGACCTTAAAAAGTTTTTCATATCCATCGGCGCTTTTCGTGTCAACAACATGCTTCAGTCTGATCTTCCTCCGTTTTCATTTGATGGAACACACTTGTTTGTGACTTCTTTCATCAATATTCATTCCCAATGTCACGCTTTCTCCCTGCACCTTTCAGTTCGGCATCAAGTTCGTAGGAAGGGGGGGGACTCTTGCCTTTGTCCGTCCCTTGACGGAAAGGGAATCTAACTTGGCTTCCTCGGGCTCAATTGCAGACAGCTTCTCGATGTAAAAACGAGTATGTAAAATCGAACTGATCGTGTTCACATCTAAGTCGGCAGACCGATTTTTCCGTTCTCTTTCAGACCATGCTACTCTCCAAAAGGTAAGATGTTTAATCGAGCCAACGCAAATAGCGGGTGTAGGTGAGTGCCACAAACGTTGACTTTACCGGTCTGCGTAAATGTCAGAAAATAAAAAGTACGCTGTTTTGTAAAATATTCATTTCGATTGGGGTTTGTTTCCCACGACAAAGGTATTTGCAAAGTCAAATTCGGCTCTAAATCTCAATTTCAATCACTATATCCGTTATCAGCGCTCAGCAACCTGCGGACCGGAGAAATTTCAACCAAGCACCAAAAGATATCATGCTAATAAATTCTTCAAAACTGAACTAGCTTTGATGAATCATAATTAAACCAGTTTATGTACCTTTACGTATTAATGGAATGGGAATTTCATGAACAAATTCAAATTAGATGTTTTTTTCCCTGAAAACAAAAATCACGGTTGCGATCAAATTGTTTCGAAATTGTTCGTCATCATCAGCAAAAAGTGTATTCGATTCTTCGACGCTATTAACTCTAAGGCTATGCGACAAAAGAACGATAAATCATTCTTTTTTGAAAAAAGGTCGAGTAGGACCTTTCACCGATATTTTTTAGGTTTTTCAATTTCAAAATTTAGAGGTATTTTCAGGACTCCAAGGGCTCTTGAAGTGTTATGAAGTACATATTTTCTCTAACGACCATTTTCGCCATCTTAGTCGAACAAGAATGAAGATTGCGAGCATAGTTTGACTCATAAGACAAGTGTTTCATCATCGATTTACTTGTCACCGCAGTGTTTCACTCATTTGTTTACACTTAAAAGACGAAGATTTTTACCCTGTTGGGTCACTGTGTCCAGTTTTCGCGATCCCATCCCAAGAAACGCGAAACCGGGGAAGCTGAATTGGCGCTATTCTTCATTACTTTCCAAGGTTATTCGGAGTCCGTGTTGCTGCTTTTCATCCGCGCAGTGAAGCAAATTGCATTTTCGCAGCTTTCACATTCGCACATTTCCTTGCCTTCGGCGATGCTTTTTGACTTCTTTTCGGGGAACGCGAGGGCGTTTTGACATTTCGCACATGGCACGCGGGAGAAGTAGAAGTGCTGGGAGAGGTGGAACAAGCCGCGAGAGAGAACAGTCGCGTTTTCTGACGTACAGAATCTTCAAGAGAAGAATACAGGAATCTGCTCTATAGCCGACATTTTTTTCATCGAGCTCCTTTTTATGAGCGATTCTGTAAATGTCTGAATAAGATCATTTTCCTTCTCCCTTACTATCATGAATCATCATGTAAACAGCGGCTCCTTCTCGATGGAGCTCATTTGGAGAGGATGAATGTAAACGACGCAAGTGAAAGGCAACAAATAGTATCAACACATTCCTGAATTCAGACCGTCTTCCCATCATATTAGGTGGAGGAAACGGATGTTTGTTGTTTCAAAACGAGGAAAACTAAAATGAAAGCTGGATATACTGATATTTATTTGTATTCACTAATGATACTGTTGAATGACGTTGCAAGAAGAGTCTGGAGTTTTGCTTGTGTGACATTCCGTAAAGTTTTCTAATTCCTGAAATAGCAGTCGACTATTATTCCGAGATTTTCTTATAAATCTTCTTTAGCAATGCGATTTCTTCTGTCGGAGTTTTCAAAGGGATTCCCCTAGCAAGAAGACGATTATTATTAATGGGGACTTCAGTGAGTATCCTCGAATGTAGCCTGTTGTGGGGAATGTTCCCGGGCCAATAGTGTGAGGCACATCAAATGTTATTGTGAAGTAGGCCAGTACCGCTTCACGCTTGAAATGTAAAAATAATTTTTTTTAAAGCGAACCGTAACAGGAGAGTTACGGTCATCTTATATGCCGTCATATTTTCAGACGAGTCGGAAATTAGTTAAATTGCGATGCTTTCCCATCAGGGCAAGATCAAGACAGCGTAATAAATTATTCCTGACAGTTTTATTTTCTGGTTAAAATAATTTGCGAGCGCCTGAACTGTAGGGGAGCTAAAGGAAAGCTTAAGGGCAAATAAAAAATGGCCAAAAAGATTTAATTAAGATATCTGTGGATATATTACGGAAAACGGAGATGCTCCAGCTTGAATGGCTCATTTGTTTTTGAATGAAAGACTGTTATTGAGGATCAAAGGTAGCCGCTCTGCTCCTTTTTAAATGCAGCAACGGCTACATCCACGGGATCTACATTCGTCGCATCTACATATACGGAATATTTAATTATTTCAATGAGTTTAATTTCGCTTGTAACATAAATATCGACAATTTGGCGTTGATTATTTATTATTAGTCAATGAACCGGTGGCGTTCAGCTTTAATATTTTTTAAAATGTTTCTCATGTTCATTGAAGATTAAATAGAGATATGTTACATTTCCCTTCTAAAACTTCGACCCAAATTCAAATTTCTTTCGAGGACGACTCACGAATTTCGTTTATAGGCCATATTGTTATGCTCCTTGGCATCGTTTCTCCGTTCATCCCGTTGCTCATCGGTGAAGTAATCCCCGCAAGGTGCCTTCACTCACGTGTTCGCTTCACACCTTCCTCTCCCGGGAAAATTCCTCGGGCTCACACGGTGCTAGGGAAATTTATGTGTCCCCATCCCTTCCCCCTGGCTTAGCGCACCAACATAACGGAGAGATGTGTCTCAACACGAAGGCTGGTTAGCATCCAATCGAGGGACTTTTAACGCGCGATCTTTTGCGCGCAAATTTCGATCCCACACGCCTCGATCTCTTCGTTTGTTTCTGAAGCGCTCGTCTCCCGCAAGCGTTTCGCAGGTGGGCGTCACGTTACGACGTGTTTGCGTCTCGTCCCTCCATTCGGGGCTGGCCTCCCTCATCCCCCCCCCTTTAAGGGTTCACTCAAGGACTCATCTCGAAACGAAAGCTAATATTTCCCCAGTCAACACATCGGTTTCGATATTTCGGCAAACGGCCCTGCACCCTCGGCGGTATTGTTTACAGTGAGGTCATGGTAAGGCGATCTTCTTCATCTGTGGAGCTAATTTTGTTTTTCGAAAGGTTTTTATGTGGAAGTGAATTTTCTCCACGTGCAGCCGTGATGTGTTCAGTATTCTTCTCGCCGCGATGAATAATAAGCTATTGGGTGAGTAACTTGTGGAGGGAATAAATGATTTCTTGAAGCGTAACGGGGAGGCATTTTTATCATTGGCTGTTTACCAATTAGAGGTAGCTTTTCAGCGGTCACCAACAACTATTATGTTTTTTGTAGACTTCCTATTGTATTCCCTGCATTATTTCCTTCATCAGGTCCTTTTACTTCATAGTTGTCTTCATGGGGTCTCTCTGTTCAGTTCCGACTCCCTCTTCTCCGCTTACTTAACATTCTCCCTACTATTACGACCTTGAGCGCCCACTTTTTCTACCTTTTCCGGATTTTACTTTGCGACTTTTTCTCTTCTCCCACTATAACGTATTTACAACTTCGTCGTTGTTCTTCCCATCTGTTCAGCTTATCTCCTAAATTATTCTCAATGCCCTTTCCACAAAGGCGTGTCCTAAAATATGTTCATTCTCCTGCTTCCAGGAGCAAGTTGTTTTGAATCCACACAGCCCTGCGCTACATATTTAAAGTCTATACTGATCTTCTCTATGTCTATTTACTTATCATAACCGTCATAAATTCCCTTCTCCTCGCAAATACCTCTTTGTTCCACGAAATTCTCCTCTTGATATCTCCACTGCCACGCCCACTCTCCTTCAAAATACCGCCCAAATACGTGAACTGCACGACCGATTCCAGTCAATTCCCTGCTACCGTAATATTTATTCTAGCTTCTCTTCTGGGAATCTCATTATATTGATTTTCGTGTCCTTGTTCTTCATGCCTCAATTCTTGCATTGGTCCTGTAAATCATTCGAGGATAACTCCACTCTCATGGCTGTATTCCTCAAGACGTTACGATAAAAATAAATTTATTCGCATGCAAATTCCCTGACATAACTGCAAGAATCTACAGGCTTATTGAACCGTTCTTCTACTCCAAACTCGAGCCAAAGTTCCCTTCAACACCACGGTGCGTGCTCTCTATTTCCCAAGAATATTTTATCCATTTGTTAAGTTAGAGAACAGTTAAGGAGGCAACGTGTAATTTACAATGATGAAATTGATAGGGCATTGGGTTTTTAATTTATTAGTCGTTTGAGAAATAATTTGAAATTACGTTAACAGTTCGAGATACATGTTATTTTCGATATAATATTTCATGATAACGCACAACAGCGACAAATCCTTCTGCCGCAATCGCAATATTTCATGGGTGAAAAGGGATTCGACGGAAGTCTTCGTCGTTATCTGTGTCTATTGGGGAAACCTTTAGTGCGAAGGCATTCATGGATTTCCCCGATTGACACGAATTCATTTATATTTTCTTCTTTGGAGGCCGACCGGAAAATTTTTCTCGCTTCGGATTCCTCTTTCCTCCAGCGGCTTGAAAGAGAGTCACTGGGAGTCTACGTCGAGAAAAATCTCACATTATTCATTCAAACGAAAGTATTCAACCGCCGCGAGGCTGTCTGCCGTTACGACATTTCTCCCGACGCGCAGCGCAGGCAGCTAAGAGAATCGGCGTCGTCTTCGAAAGGATGAAACAGCCGATGGAAAATAAAACTCATGGTTCATAGCGCAAAAGGTTAATCTCGGAACTGCGGATGCATGAAGCCGAAGGCGCGGTGGGGAAGGTGAATGTCAATTAATCTGCGCCGAAATCATTTCGTCTACAGAAGGCCAGTGGAAAAATTGCGGCTGCGCCATGCTTTGCGAAGCACCCCGACTGCATATGACCACGGGAAATGGGGCACTCGCCTTTGTGATTTTAACTTGTTAGTTAAGCACCCTTTTTGTTAGAGTGTAACTTGCTTTATATTTTCCGTGACAGCATTTATAAAAGCGCTCATTTCACTAAGCTATCATATCTCATGACGAAGTGCATGATAAAGCAAGACTTTATAAAAACATGGAACAAAGTTGGTTTGTTCTTATAGCGTTTCCTGATCTCATAATTAATGAATAAGGGTAAAGCAACCAGTCCGAAGTTCATCCTTCTGCGAAAGAAATTTGGAACTAGTTCTTGTAAGTAGATAGCAAGGCGTTTGCAAATTCTACAATATTAGCGGGAGGGTTTTTTGTTGATGTAATAGGTTTTATATTATTTTCATAGCAAACTGAATTATAATATTGTGTAGTTATTATGTGTTAGTCTACCGTTAGTCTAACGCAGATGTTGGTTGGACTCAAAATTAATACCCTTACTTTTCGTAACTTTGACGAACGAGATAAAACCTGACTCCACCTCAATACTCGCAAACCCTTCTTCAATCCCGCATACTTCCTTCCTCTCTTCATTCCATCCAAAATGCCTCTCCTTTTCCTCCTCCAACATGCCTCTCCTTTCCCCCACTAACTTAACTTTCTCCCCTTACCACAGTCTCAAAAATTTCATCGCCAATTAAAATTATATGCATCCACCTTTCCTGCATCCGCTGTATTTCTCTCAACAATCCTCTCTCCTCTCCCATCCATGCCTAGTACTTCTTCGTTTGATTTCCTGTGGATTCATTTTACTTTATCCATCCTTCTTCACGTCCACATCTCAAATCCTGCATTCTATGCCGATCATTATGCTTCAATGACCTAGTATTTGGCTCGTACAAAATCACGTCCATATCATAGTTTTCACTCATCTTTTCTTTACACCCTTACTCAAATTTCCTGTTATTAGCTCATTCCACCCTGTGAAAGGTTCTTCGCTCTACGCAATTCTTCTTTTGATGTTCCTACTACTTTGACCATCTTGATTTTAAGTACTTCCAAGATAAGTAAGAAAATGCTACAAATTCAGGCTTTTCTTTCCAATTTTAACGTTTAACTTAGTCTTCTTCTTTCACGAAAACCACGTAATATTTGTTTTATTTGCATTGATTCTCAGGCCATATCTATCTCACTGATTTTCTAATGCGCTAATGATTGTAACCCCTTAGCTGACTGGGTAACCAAATCTTGATGACCCGATTGTTAATACGTGTTAACCAAGTAAATTAAATATTAACCTATGAATTGAATTGGAACAAGATAACTGGCTGGTAAACATGTTTATAGAAAATGGGAGTCTCGATATGTTTTGCCATCATAATAATGAGAATAATTATCTTACCATAAAAATTGGAACAACGGATCCCCTGATTTAATTATTCCTATAAATAATTTGGTCCCCATGAGTCCATAGTATGTAGTATACATTCCACGTACGGAAATATCGCAGTTGATTTCATCACGAAATGAGTAATTATGAACAATTATCATATAATTACTCATTAACCACAAGAAAATGTGGTTAAAAACGATATCGATGCTATAAAAATAGCGTACGCTCAAAAGCATTAAATTTTAAATAAATCATTCTTAGCTAAATTTTTGCCGTGATTTGTTCTTATTCCTCCCTCTATTGTATACTTCTTATTGCACAGTCGACGGTCCGACGGCTCATCCAAAGTCCAAGAAAAATTCAGCACCTCACGGATTATATTTTTTTTGGAGTTTATCAGCTTTCATATATGCACACTTTTTGAGAAATTATTTTTCAAATTTGGTCGAACGAATAAACAAGCTTGCCGATCAATCTACTGGGAAAATAAAATAACTTGGGTGTCGGCAATGAAAAATTAATCATATTGCATACGCTATTAGCAAACAATGGTTCTCAAGCATCGAATGACACTGAAGTGAATAATTTGGCCTCTTATCTTTAGGAATGTAGCTATCATTCACTCCACGATTGCTCCATGGCGTCGACCCTGCTGGTGGCTGAGTCCGAGGAGAGCTTAGCTCTCTATTAGCCATTAGAAATAACTTTCAATAATTGAGCTTCTAACTCTGATCTCTCATTGCTTATGCGTTATTTCGAAGTGGAATTTCCTTAAAGAGTCAACCTCAGAGTGTCTAGTCAGCTGACCGGCTGGGACATTCAATCGTGAATTAAGTTAATCAGAATGTGATAGCGGCTTAGATTATTTTTTTCCATCTCACCAATATCCCCACAGTTACATTATCTCCTTGAGGCGGGAACTTCTATAAACTTCCCCATATGTTAGGGAGCGATTAAACCGGTTAACCCGATTTCGGATAAGGATACCTCTCTCACACCAAGGTTTAAAATAATCTCGTGTGAAAGCCTTTCGCAGGTAGCGTTCTTCTGTTCCGAGGAGCTAATTCACTCACCGGCCAACCACCCTCGCGCCTGAGGAACAGCTTTTTCTCAGGAATCAATGAATTCTTGAAACCGTGGAGGAAATAAAGGCAGTGAAAAAATTCTGGGTTGGGGAGCTTAAAACAGAAGCAAACCACAATCATCACCACGGCAACGGTTTCTCACCCACTTTCATCCATTTTTGATTCCTCTCCCGAGCTGAAAGGCTTTGGAAAAAAAAGCGATGCGAAAAGCCAAACGGAACGAAAACAATAACAAATAAAGACGATCGGATTGTTTCTGTTGGTAGTTCTCATTTTTTCCCACGCCGACGGTACATGTTTGCATTGCGGGGGAGTTGTCTGTGGTAATCCGAACCTCATGGGCTCCGTACTTGGATTGAAGTAGTAGTCCCGCCTGTGTGGTGGGACCTATTGAGGATAGTCACCGAGAACACTTCCAGGCGACCAGTTCACGAAGGATATTTATTTACCGTCCCCAGCCAAATCGTTACAAAGGCACGCTCCTAAGAATGGGTATGGTATCTTTTGGTACTTAATCTCGCCGTTTTGACAGATATTTGGATTGGCCGAATGCCAATGAGCTGCTGATAGGCCTTTATGTCCACTTCCAAAGACTTAGAGTTGAAATTTATAAGTTCCGATGGTGAGTTTTATTATATTTACGTCCAACTTGAAAGTTTTCTCTTCGTTATACTTTAACCAGATATGCTCCGAAGCTGAACGGTAATGAAATGAAATGAATTGTAGCTAATGAAATAAGCTTATACTATTTTCCCGGTGATTTCATAACGGTATTTTTTTTATTGAAATCAGGGTCGGTGGTTATGCGAGATAACTCAGTAGTAACTAAATATTACGGTTTTATTTTTTTCGGGAAGGATTTTAAGGATCGTTTGATTTTTTATGTAGAATTGTTTAATATCCAGGTGACTTTTATCGTTCCTGTACTTAAGGAGGATTCTGTAGTTTTAGTAAGTAGGCTTGTGGTTTAAATCAAGTTTTTGCTATGTATTCTTAAGTAGCCCAATTATCAATTCGGAGTTTGGTTTGAAGGTAGAAATCCTGTCGCAATCGCGCAAAGCACTCATACTCGTACACACCCTATACGGGGTTTGAATTTCTCGCACCAGTGAGCAAGCGGGGGCAGTTCATTCCTCTGCTTCCCTGGGAAGCTCCAGTATTGGAAAAAATCGCATAGTTCGAGTGAAGTTTTGAGAGTCCAGAAGAGTCACCAGGGTTTCGAGCCGGGCTCAACACTCAGTGACTTTGCACTCTACTTACGGGGCTACCACGGTTCCACAATGGATTACATCCCCACCAAAACACCCCAACCGATGTGGTTCGGGTGATTGTTTTGGGGTGTTTTGGGGTGATTAGGGCCCGAATGGTGGTTTAAAACCTCAACAGTCGTCCGTCCCCCCCCCTTTTTTCCCTCACCAAGTACGAAAATAAAAATCAAATGCGAAAGCTTGTGATTTCAGTCGTCAGTCCCCTTCCTCCACCCACCCATTCATCCCTTCCGGTCGCCTTCGCTCCCGCGGCCACCCGCTGCCGCGATATTGCGTGGAATCGCGCGAGGGTACCTATTCCTCGGTGTGGTGGTAGCGGGGTCGGGAAGTGGGCGTTTATTCTCCGCGGCGGAGTGGATGGGGATGAGGATAGTGGAGAGAGAGAGAGGGAGGGAGTGGGACTATAGGGTGGGAGGGATGGAGGAGGGGTTATTGGCGGCGGTCGAGGATGTCGGAGAGATGTAGGAGGCTGGCGGCGTGGAAGTTGAAATGGATGAGGGGATCTGATGCGGGGAGACGGTGCGTGGGAAAGGCGCGTTGAAGGCTGGATCGAGAGGGATGAAAATGGACGGGAGGAGGGGGGGGGTTAAATATGTATGTACGCGGGGGAATGGGGAACGAATGCCATTGCGTGAGCTTGAGCTAAGGGGAAGGAACACGTAAACAGTTCGCAATGCTATATATGGAGGGTTGGTTGGGCACGGTGGCGGATATCGGGACCTTCCTCCTTACCCCACACTACACTACACCCTCTCCCAGCCCCCCTCTCCCTTATGGGAGATGGAAATTGCCCTAATCTCGCGATACGCCACGGGCATTAGTGAGTCTCCGAGGTGGGCCGCCGAGGCCTCAGCATGAAGGGAAGGAAATCGCCGGCCCTTTGAGCGGATGGCTCCCTCCTCCTTCCTCTCCCCTTTCTCTCTCTCTCTGTCCCGAGATAATATGAGACTTTTACCGCAAGACCAGGGTTTTAAGATCTCTCCCGATCGAGCATGGATAATGAAGGTATTTCCTCCCGCGAAAGGCTGAGAACGTTCCTTTGAAAAACGTGTTGTTTTGCTTTTGCTTTTTTTTCGTTTTAATCGGCGCTGGTGAGATAAAACGGTAACCCTTCTCTCCTTCTCACTCTCTCTCTCCGGTAGAGGTTTGGATTTCGCCCTTCCAAGTGGAATTGTTGCCCTTTATTCGGTTCCGAAAATGTTGAATGTTAGAAAGCGGGTGAAACTCTTCACCCTGGGCGCGTGTCTACAAGAAAACAATGGCCGTCTATCATTTTATAGTTAAATGCCATGAATAGCACTAAAGAAGAAGAACTGGGTTATAAATATGGACCTGTGGGAAGGCAGAAATTATCCTTGGCCGAAGAAGATAGAAGGTTGAGAAGATGGGTAATAGCATGACAATGAAGCGTTTTCAAAATTAAAAATAAATGTGTGTGTCAATTTTATGAAACCTCCTCAAACCTACTTGTATGCTGTAAGCTGCCAAATGATGCCCATAATACACATTTAACGAGTTGTCCATTAGTGGCTTAAACTAATTTTTGAGGTTGTTCACCCACTTGAATCCCTTAGTCAAAAATGTCTACTAATGAATGGGCCCTCGATATGAAATTCTAACGTTAAAAATGTCCTTATTTACTCAAAAAAAACTCGTGTGCCACTGGATGGGATTCAATATCACGAGCAGTTCTTCTGTTTTGCTACCATAGGAATATGCGAACTATGGATTTATGAAATATTACTCAGCTGGATGGAAATAATGGGCCGTAAAACAAACCTTTCATTTTAAACCACCACTCTTCCCTTCCTATTAAGGTCGCAATTGCTACTCCTCACATTACGCTAAACATAAACTGTACCAGGCATTATTTTAACTAATTTGGCGCTTAAGGGGCTCAGTATGTAATTATTGCATTTTATACATCCTCAGCAATCCTGATCATATGTATTTTGAATAAATAATCTATGATTTTCATTATTGCCTAATAAATATTCGATCAACGATAAATTCTCTATTTTGAAGCGTGAGAATAACTGCTTACACTCTATTCAATATCAGAGTTTAATACTTTGTTACAAAAAGTAAGAAAAATAAAATACCTAAATACTCTCATCGATTTTCCAAGGTTAGCATAAAAATATTAAGGGTGGAAGGACAGTTAAAGTTAACGTAAAATGTTAATGAACCACTCACCGTAATGCCCATTTTAGTGTCAAAACTGGATACATACGATATCATTTTAAGTGCACAAAGATGAAAATGATCGAGAGTGTTTTTGATAACTTAAAATGGCTAATTAGTACGATCATATGATACCGGCGCACAATATATCTGCTTAAATTTGATTATAACTGTGCATAGGAATAAATTGTGTGCTTGCATCACAAAATACTCCCGTGGGTAAAAGTACTAAGCGGGGCATTCTTTTAAATCATGGCACAAGCTAAAATAAATGTTCATCAGGACTTGTGCTATTGATACTACTTCCTCTCACGCGTAATTTCGTTCATCAAAAGGGAAATTTAAACACATTTCCTTGAAAACACAATCAGATCTTAAAGGGCTATAATGCTGTTCATTGCGTAATTATTTCTGCCATCACTATCCCTTAACTAACTAGTTGTTGAACCAGATGCGAGATGTGATGCAAGATCCACTGGAAACTTTTGCGTGTGTCTTGATAATCAATGCTAAAACAGGAAGAAAGGTAAATATACTCGAGCAGGCGCTTGTTTTAACGGGGCGTTGGCTTTATGGCCCCCATAAAAGAATATGTCCAATTGATGTCTACCATGTTTCACCTTCCTAGTTGCGGAGTTTCCATCATCTATAAATACAAAGGGAGCTCAAGGACCTCACTGAATTAGTTAACGTGGGTGGTGGGCTTCAGTTCTAACCGTGTTAAACGTAAATAAATCGGTAAAACTTTAATCGCCAACTATATCTTCCGATGAACCATATTGAATAGGTATACGTTCAATTTGTTCTGCTAAATTGCGTTCCGTACTTTCACCCATAAGGTTAAAGTTTAATATATACTACGAACTTACGATATCTGTGGAAAATATCGGTAGTTGTGGAAAAACATTATAATTATCAACGTAATTTTTAACTCTCTTACCTTAAATTGGGGAACGTGTTAGTCCTGTGGATAGAGCTCGGGTCTATTGACCGGAGGGCCATTATTCGGTTCACGGTGACGTCCTGGTAACTCTCAGATTCTCCCAAGCTGTGTGACTCTTGGGGTACCAGATATTCGTGGGTAACTACATTTGTCAAAGGGAAAAAACTGACCTCCTCTGCCATGGTGAGTGAAGTTCACTCGCATATGTGGTTATGATTATGTGAGAGCTACCTTCACCCATCAAACCAACATTCGGGTTGATCACGTTAAATTGACTTTCGCGATATGATTGTGTGATTCCCGTAGTATTTTGCACTAATTTAAAATGTGTTTGTTTGAGTTATAAGAAAAACAGCGCTTTGGGATTTGAAAACTTGATTTGTTTGATTAACTAAATGTGAAGCAGTTACCTAAAAATGCACTGTAATCGATTTCTTGATAGTCAATCTAAGGAATGTTTCTTTTCGATGCCCAGATGTAATCCGCAAGTGCCTTCGTTTCTCTTGTTCTTCGTTACGAGTTTCCATTGTCGATTTAAGCTGTTGGTTCATATTTTTCTTCGCTAATACGAGGGTCATCCGGAAAGTAGTACCCGTTCGTGAAATAAAGACACAAAAGTAAATATTAACAAACATAAAAAATTTTATTTGAAAGAGGATACTTTAAACTACTTCTCAACATAATCTCCAAGCAAATTAAGGCATTTGTCATAACGTGTGACAAGTTTCTGTATTCCTGCTGCATAGTCCTTCGCCGCCAGCTCATTGAGATACAGGGTCACTCCTTCTTTAAGTTCTTCATCGCTGTCAAATCTTTTTCCTGCCAAAAAGTCTTTAAGCTTTGTAAAGAGATGAAAATCTGAAGGGGCCAAGTCCGGGCTATACGGTGGATGGTCGAAAGTTTCCCATTTGAATTGCTGCAAAAGTTTTTGTGTTATCCCAGCTGCATGAGGCCTGGCATTGTCATGAACGAGAATGACACCAGTAGACAATAGACCTCGCCGCCGATTTTGTATTGCCCGCCGTAATTTCTTTAATGTTTCACAATACGCATTGGCATTAATAGTGTCTCCACGGGCCATAAAATCAATAAGCAATACACCTCGTCGATCCCAGAAAATGGTTGCCATGAGTTTCCTGGTGGACAGAACTGTCTTGAATTTTTTTGGTTTGTTTGGTGAATGAGCATGATGCCACTCCATTGACTGTCGTTTACTCTCAGGTGATGCATAACAAACCCATGTTTCGTCACCAGTAATTATGCGAGTCAAGAAAGAGTCTCCTTCATCAGAATAACGTCCCAAAAACGTCAGTGCTGCAGCCATACGCTTGGTTTTGTGCTCATCTGTAAGCTTGCGAGGGACCCATCTTGCACAAATTTTTGCATAATGCAGATGGTGTTTAACAATTTCATGAACAATTGTTCGAGAAACATTGGGAAAATGCTCACAGATGTCATCAATTGTGACGCGCCGATCGTTCCTCACGAATTCGTCAACTGAGCTCACCAGTTGGTCTGTAATGACAGACGGTCTCCCCGAACGCTCATCGTCGTGTGTGTTCCCCCTCCCCATGTTGAAGTTGCGACACCACCGCCGAACAGACGACTCGTCCATTACATTGTCTCCATACACCTCCTTTAATTGGCGATGAATATCACATGGGCGAACGTTTCTTGCATTGAGGAATTTAATCACTGCCCTCACTTCACAACTGGCGGCGTTCTCAATTTTTTTAAACATTGTAAACAATCACAGAAACAACACAGGCAATGCTAGCGTCACGCAACTTGGCTCAGAGAAGGCAGACAAGCCACTGAAGCTATCTGACCTCGTCCAGCGGCTACTCGCGTCGTCAGCACTTCATGCGGCACGAACGGGTACTACTTTCCGGATGACCCTCGTATATTCAGATTAGTTTTCCAAGAGGTGAATGCCATTTAGAGATATTCCATTCGAGATATTTGTAGTTTTCAAGATGATTACTAATCGTTCTATTCTACAGCCTTTACGAGAGAAATACTTTATGTCTGGGCGCTATATCCTTGTTTCCCCTTCAACCCAAATGGAGTGATTTCGACCAGAATTGCTATATAATGATGCATTCTAAGCGGGATCCAGACACGTCCCTGAGGCAGCTGAGAGGGTATTGGTCAATGTTTAGATAAGATTTTCTTAAATAAATCATTGGAATATTAATTGATTTTCGAGGGTATTGGACTATTTTGCAAAGATCCGACTCATTTGATCCCACTTAGTGGAATAGAAACGCAGTACCACAATATTCATTGGGCACTGCCCGGGTTTCGATACAAAACGTCATCATCAGGTGAAGTTAATTAAAAATAGCAATTTTCCACAAAAATAAAGTTTAATGCGACCGGTTTCAATGTTACTACATCATCATCAGGTCTATGATGGTCCTGACCTGACCTGATGATGATGTAGTAACATTGAAACCGGTCGCATTAAACTTTATTTTTGTGGAAAATTGCTATTTTTAATTAATCATGATATTCCACCATATCACGCCTGAAACGTCTCTTTTTATCAGGTGAAGTGCCTTACTGAGTTTCCAAAAGCATCAATCCTAAGGGTGCGAGGGTTAGCGCACCTATGTGGGTAAGCTCATTCGTTCTACCTCACCTCACCAGGAACTGGTTGGTTCCGGAGACGACTTTACTTCTACAATACTCGCTGTATATAGCAAATGATATTGTAATTAAATAATTAAAATTAAATTATAAGTATTAAAATCTTAAAATTATCTGTTCTATACGTAATACCTTTAATTTAATTTGCATGATCCCCCCTACCGCAGTATGATGGGGGTAATAATACATTTCTAACACCACCGCTCAATGAACTCCCTACCCTTTCATGCAAGAGATTTGATCTGTAATTTAACTTTCGCTACGTGAGTGATTCCCAATATAATCCACTCCTCTAATATCTAGGATACGCTACTCAATTTGTCATAACAACGTTTTACAAATCTTGCTCTTCTACGCTGCTCGCGATCCAATTCGGTATTCAATCCAACTTCGTGAGGATCCCATATGCTTGTAGCATATTCTAAATGAGGCCTAACCAGTGACAGATAAAATTTATCTATGACATTTCATCACATTTACCCATTATATTTCGATTAAACCTCAATTTTTTGTTAGCTTGGCCACATATTCCTCGTATGTGTTTGACCCCTGGAGAGGTCGTGAGTGAGGGTAGCGTCTAAGTATTTAATGGAGTATAGACATTCCATTTTGATGTTCCCGATGCAGCAGGCGTTCGGAAGGGAATTACTTTTTATTCAAAAATTCATCACTACGCAATTTCAAAGTTAAATTCTAATTTCCAAAAGTCGCACCAGCGTTGAATAGCATTAAGGTCATACGATAAAGCTGATGTGTCCTCAGGATCACGGATATCAAGGTAAACCATCGCATCATCAACAATAAACGTATCCTACTAATGACTACGGAATCAATTTCGTCAAGGTAAAGCAGAAATAAAAGAGGTCCGATAGAACTTCCCTGAGGAACACCTGAACTAACTTCTACTGCATTTGAGCTAACTCCATATGCGAGTGACTCTTTGTACCCGACCATTTAAAAAGTCTTTATTCCAACCCCAGATATTTTTATCTCTGCTATATGCTTCTATATTTGCGATTTGTAGTCGTATGATAACTCTTAGATTAAAAAAAAATACATTTTTCGACTCTCTGAATTTATTTATCCGTCTATTTACATTCAAAATTCCCGTACGAATTTCACAACGTATGTTTAAAAGTCATGCCTACGAAAATAGGCATCCAGCTCCATTAACTGTGACCTTTTTTTCGTGAGGGCGTAATTCACTTTCCGTATTCACGTCAGTTTATTTCGAACAAGACCGTCTGAATCCATAGACTAGCAATGAAAGAAATTCCTTTTCGTGGAATCATTTTGCCGCCGTCGTAACCGCGGTTGGAAATAAAATGAAGGAGGACCACTGTAAGCCAGATAAGGCTGATGGAGGATTGAGTGAAGTATTGGGGGAGGGCGCATTAAAATCCACTGGATATGGTGTGGGAGGAAGCTCACCTGGGGGAGGGAGGGGTTGGCGAGTGGCGTGGAGGGGTGAAAAGGTGGTTGGAATTGACTGGAGGGCATGAGGTGGGGGAGGTGGGAGAGAGAGAGAGAGAGCTCACTCCATTTCGGGAGGGAAATGGGGGTAGGAGAGGATATGGCGTCGCAGTTGCTCTCGGTCCCCGCCCCACGTCCCTCCCCGTGCTCCCCTCATCCGCCCCATCCACTTGCATTTGTTTTTCTTCCTCCCTCGCCGGCCTCCCCGTCATCGCTGTTCAAACTCTCCCTTTCGTCCGTTTCCCTTTCGCTCGATATTCCATCAGCGTCGCGGCGGGCATTCGGTTCGGGTTTTCGATTTTTGAGGACGCCTGCTTAACGCGAGCGCGCGGGTGGTGGTGCCTCAGTCCGTCGCTGAGGATTTCTTCCCTCGCCCCACTCCGTTATTTTTATTTCTTCCTCCCCCTCCTTCCCCCCCACTCCCTCACACACATTCACACTTCACCTCGTTGTCCGAAATTTTTCCCTCCAGGGGGTTAATACCTTCAACCTCCGCCCAGGTTTTCCATTAGGATGAAACAAAAGTCGAAAGGAATCGATACCAAAGGAATCACATATCCTCAGGTAGGCCATGGGGGGGGATATAGGTTTTTTTTAAATTCGTGTTCTCCCCCTCCCCTTCCAATCTCCCTCGCGACGTGAATTTATCGCAGGAAAAAATTAATGCGATCGTTAAAAGGGCATAGTTTGAATTTAGGGTGATAGCGGTTGGATTTTGTGGATTTGTCTACAAAAAAAAAATATTTTTTTATGATCCTACCTGACAAGGTTCTAATTAGGAAAGGAACTTTTTTCTTACTTCCCAATAAGTTAGGGGAATTCCTCTGGTAAGAATATAAATTTTGGCCACTCATTTCCATTCCTTAGAGTGTATTTTTATAACTGGAGAAGAATGGAAAAAGAGAAAATGGACGGAATCGAAAACAATCGAAGAAGTACCAGGCATGCTAGGCAAAAAAAGAGGGCTTATGGGAGAAATTTAAAGGAGGGAAGGAAAGCATTTTGAGTGGCGTTTTGATAGAAGGGAGAAAGTAAGGGAGGATCCATAACCTAACTTATACGGTAGACTGCCATAATAAAATATATTTACAACCTCCTTCCAACATGATATTGTCATGATTAGGTGTTATAATGTATAAGCCTGTTTGTGAAAATAAGTGCTACTAAGTTATCTCAACAAACTGTCAATATTTCCCATAAAAAAACGAGTCTTTTGATTTTACTTCTGCATACCATTGAAAATTTCTGTGAAAAAGGAATGCTTCTGAGGGATATAAGGAAAAGACCTATCTTTTTTATTCCTTTAATTGCATGTCGTATTAACCAGAGTTAAATCTATGAAAATAAAAACCAATGCGATATTTAAATATAATTTGATCTTTGCATACAGTGGAGAGTAGATTATTGCCTTAGGTGTGCTTTGTAGAATGAGTTTGTGTTGTAACCAATTAAGTTTATCCAAGTCAGTTAGCAGGTAGCGAGGGATCATGCGAAATATTTCTGAGACAGAATTTGAACTTCCAATATTTTGATTGCCAATTCCATGTCGTCGCGGTGGGGACTTCCACCGAGATATTTCCAGGAAAAATCATCAGCTTCATCCATTAGAACCACTGAAATAATCAATGGTTGGATGGTTGAGGGTGGAGCTCACTTCCCACTGAGCCCAACGGTATGTGAAATTCACATTTTTATAGGATAATGAGAGGGATCAGATCCTATTCCTATGCCACCTGTGTTTCCTCATGAAGATCTGGCAGCCGAATGGTCATAGCTTGGGCTGAGCCAAGGGCTTTCAGAATCAACTGGATTTGAGCCCGGGCTCTTCAATTCAGCAGTCGAAACTACTACTCCCTAGTTTATCACGCTCCTTGTCATCATTATAGGGCCCAGATTTTAATACATTAGTGCTGTGATAAATTAAACACTAAATAGAGGCAAGTACGTAATGATATTATTAAAAATTCAACAGGGTAAACGCTCAGCAAGGAACAAATAAAAATAAATTTGTACTGAAACAATAAGTTTCAATGTTGTAATCAACCCGTTAACTCTTTATCAATTTATGAATCGTGCAATCCAAAGAATATCCTCGGAACTCAGAATGATTCGCAAATGCTCGTGAAAATGTTATATGACTTTGTAACTTTGGGTATGACGTGGGCTCCAAGAAACTGCGGGAGATGCCGCAACTGTAACTTTTTACCGAGTCATCCGCTAATATGCATTTCAATGCAAATGATTTTTACACTCTGTAATTGTTGCATTGATATGACGTGGGTGTAAACACTAGGTGTTTCTGTATTCATATCGGTAAGTTGAATTTTTATTCCATATTAAAATCTCACTTAAATGATTTACCAATGCAACTTATTAAAGGCCATATTTTCCTTACCAAAAAGTTATGAATTAAGAGATGCAATGTTTTTCTATTACAGATTCATGATCATATTTCCTTCTCATATAAATTGAACGAAAGGGTATTAGTAATTCCCTATTGTCTTAAACCACAAACGAATGACAATAAATATATACCTACTTCTGAAATAGAAAGAGTTATGGCTTAAATTTGTTCGTATCCAACTCTTGAAACTCATTAGACAAACCGTTTGATGGTTTTACTAGGTGAAATTATTCTTCGGAGCGAAAATTAAGTATTCCATTGCTTTTCCAAATATTTTATTTTTTTCCTCGAGTTAATATGATTCAATTCCGAGATACCGAAATTTTCCCCCGAATTCACCGCAGAACCTGAGATTTCGATCACTTGGCCACACGGGTCATTAACGGAGAGTGGGCGACTAGGCCCCTTTTCAGACTGTGCGAAGGATTATGCCGCGAATTGTTAAAAGAAAAAAAAAAGTTGAAGGAGGTATTCAAGACCCTTCTTATTATGTTATTTTGGGCCTTCTTAGCGTGGTACTTGGGACTCGGGAGAAAGGTTAATGGAAGCGGTCTCGCATGACTGTGGGATTTGAAGTGTCCACTTTTCCGAGGGAACTACGTTTTTAGAAAGGACAGCTCAAAACATTAAGTTTAAAAAAAGGCTTTTGGTTAAGTGGCAGCTTTCACTTCATCTCTTATCGTCCATTGTATTCTGCTACTTCCCACTCACCTAAACCTGTTGTTGTTCAGAACTCCCACCGGGCACCCGTCTTCACTAGTCGTGTGGTGAATTTAAAATGTCACATTGACTCAAAATTGACTCCGGCGGATTAGAAAAAAAATTTCAGGTGCTTTTCAGCCTGCTTTTTATCTTTTTGGTTCTTCTAAATTCGAAGAATGTACTGTGGATTGCCATAGGAGCATATTATTGGCGGTTGTAGTACGCCAAAAATTAACGGAAACATGCACGAGGAAAGAAATCCAACGAGAGCAAAGCAATAAAACTGGAGTGGAAAAAAAATTAATATAATCAATATCCGTACGTTAATCTTAAGGGATTAAAAAAAGAAAGCTTTTTAACTCTTCGAGCATCTGAAGTATACGAGTAAATGTGTACCACCTAGATGAGCGATGAATAAAAGCACTAATTCGTTCATCAGAAAAATGTTCCTCTTATTTAACATGACTGGTGGTATCAAATGAATGGCCTCGAGCTTTCATAAGGTAATCTCAAATTTCATGACGTCTTATTTGCGAGAATAGTTCTGTCACGATATTTGAGATTCCCCGACCCCACCCTTGCCGTCAAAATTCATCACAGATTTTCATCCCGTCAAGAGCACTCACTTAATTTAAGTAGGCATATAAATATGAAGCGTTCCGATATGATGCATGTCACACCGAGATATGAATGGTTCTGCTGAGCACTGAAGTACGCGCAAGTGAGTGCAACTGAGTTAAAATGGACATCGGTCTAGTTCCATGTTCCATTTGTAGTTTTTCCTATTCCCGCTGTGCTTCATTATTCAATGATGTTCTAGTACTTTCTCAAGTGTCATTGGGAGTTTATTCACATTAATTTACGTCATAATAAAAAGATAAACTGTGGCAATAGCCTTGAATGAGTTGATTATAATGTTTTTCCGCTATCCAGTTTGCTGCTGTCGTTACCACCTCCGTAATAGAGGCCATCTGTCCTTAGCCATTGGTTCTAGGTACGTAATTCGGCAGAACAGCACTTACCCCGAGAATTTAAACTGAAGAATTAAGAATGGTAGATGATCGTAGTTATGAAACTCTGTTTACAATAACCCAAGGTCAAAAATTTGTGAAATTTTATCCATCGATTTCGAAAAAAATTTTAAGCCCCGGGATGAAAATTATTTTGGGACGCGGAACCGGGATGGGAATACGCGTATTTGGAATTAATTGACCGAAGCGGCTTTGAGTCGTACTTTCATTTTATCATCGCTAATTCCCCTGTGTATTTTTCCGTCCGGGGAAAGAGAGAGAAATGAGCATTAAAAAAGGAACATGTAACATAACAGAGACAGAGCACATTCCGCGTCGAGGCTCATAAGCAACGCATCCTTCGTGCCGCACACACACATATGTATTTATGTATATACAGTTACTGTGTATGTATATGTGTGTGTATATATATATGTATATGTGTATATATATACATACATACATATATGCATGGGCGGGGATAGTTCTGCGATAAAAAAAGAGGCATTTTCTCTCCCCACATTTCCTTTTCTGGATCCCATGAATTTTCATATATGTGTTGTGTGTCCGTCCAATATATATATATATATATATATATATATATATATATATATATATATATATATATATATATATATATATATATATGCACGTATATTTAGCAATGTGGATCGATATGAGGGGTGCGCATTAAAATACACTGCCATAGAGAAAGCGTTGTTTTTTAAGGGTTGCCTCTCAGCAGTGGGGCAGGGCGAGGACGGTCAGTGGGATGGAGAGAGGAAGGCGAAGGACGGGGGACAGTTCACCCCTTTTTTATTTTAAGAATAGCGCAGGCTTCCGAGAGAGGGCGTGCGTTCGACCCCTCACAAACACTGACACGCGCGCACTTGGTGGTCCCTCGACTGGAAAGATGCAATTAAGGATGCTGGATGGAGAGAAGGGGTTGGTTGGGGTGTTGTGGGGGGTGGGGGAAGCGGGCTGTGGGGGGAGTTGATGGAGGGGTTGGGGACTGGAGCGAACGAACGGGGCGTCCAGAGAGACAACTTCCCTGAGCCGATGCATATGGCATCGATCGCTGAGACACCGTCGGTTCGGGGGAGGGAAGGGCACGTAAAAAGAAATGTTGTGACTTTGTGTGCGTGCTTGTGTGTCTGTGGACGGTTGGATGGGCAGATAGGTGTGGACGACGAGTGAATTAGGGTGTAAAAGTCCTTCCTTTTCCCGCTTGCTAAGTCCTCCCTCCCCTCCCCCCCTCCGATATATAACGTCGATTTCCCTTCATTTCACGCGAATTGCGCCTTTTTTTTCTTTATTTTTCCCTACCTACCTCTCCGGGCTGTGTTAGTCCTTGTTTATTAATTAATCCTCCTTCGGCACAGAATTTTTCCACCCTTAGGTTTACAAAAATATTACGCCCAGCCATGCATGCGCGTCTATGTTATTGTATATATACACTTGCGCACGTATGAACGCGCGCATCTTGGGCGCGTGAGGACGAATAAACAATATTTTTAGTATCTTTCAAATTATTTTTAAAAATTGGCGTTTTCTCTTCGATTAATTATACACGCTCCGGTGATGTTTTTTTAAAAAAAATTAAAATGTTTTTTTCTCTTTCCGCTGTAGAGGAAACAGTTTTGAAAGTTAATTTGTTGTTTTATTTGGTTCTTCCCATTGCCTCTCAATTTCACTCAAAGCAGCGGTCCCTTTATACAATTTTTAATTAATGATGTCCTACATGTAGCAAAATATATTTTCTTTCGGCTTTTCGGTAAGATTTATTTCATTCTATGTATTCTTTAATTCGCTATAAATCGATATGATTCTTTTAGTGTACGGTCAACCACTTGGTGTTCGAAACCATTTCCGAATCACTGTGTTTCAGGGGGGTCATTCCAAGCCTATGGGAAAGTTGCTCGTAGAGAATAATATTATTACTACTTTTTTAACATCAGCAACAGTTCTTGCACAACTACTTTCTCGTCGTCCCCTACTTGAGCCATCCTAAATAAATATGTTGTATAAATTAAAATAACTCTTGCTGACACACTCTCATAAAAAAATGCGACGAAAAACATATATTTCGGCAGGAATTATTGTGTGAATGACACTTTACTGTGATATAAAGTTCTCTTATATTTATAATTAACTTCATTTTAAAACTATGCTTTTGAGAAGTGGATGAATGCCTAAGGTACCTAATTATCGTATGTGAAATACAGGAGCTGATAATTAATGAGGATAAACTATCATTCTATCATTAATATATTTGTGTAACTGTTTGGAAAACTCTGAGCACTAATGAGCCAAGGGAACGGTTCGAATTCCTTCTTGAAGTATCAATTATAAATTAATGGGGAGGAGACAGTCGAACCAAGTGATGTCAAGGAGTCTTATATTTTTCGTACTTTTCAATCTACTCAATACGAGGACCCGGCAATTCAAAATGAGCATATTTAACTTTTATTAACTGCCTTGAAAATTGTATGATCAGGTATATAATTTTGCTTTGCTGACTTTTGTTCAAGCGCGGAGTTTTTCATGTCCCTGTGGTGCCTCGTAGGATAGTATACCCATGAATAGAAATGAAATGTATCAGAATGGTGGACTATATGGGTATGGTAACAGTAATTACGAGGTTGAAAAGTACTATCATTGAGCAAGAAAAGAAAAAGTACCGAGTTTACTTGCCGATTTAATGACCAGATCACAAATTTTCCTAAATTTCTGGTATTCCAACACCTTTCTGCCTTCCACTCCTGGTGAATATTTGATGTATTATGCTTGGATGCTGGCAAGACAATAATAAAAAGATAGCCAAAGATAGCGACGTCTCTAACAGATATGAATGACGGATAGGGTGCGTGAAATGGCAAACACTATAAAAAGACCACAGTAGGACAAGAATTCCATGGTTGACCTTGGTGTTCATTGCAAAAGTTTTCGAAAGATACGTATCGAATGAAATGTCACCCATTCTTGTTTCATTTCCGCGGTAAACATCGATCTGCTTTTCAAACCAAATGTGATAAAGTGCGAAATTTGACGACAAAACCACGTTGTCACTCGAAGCGTACAGATTGGAAAGATCCGTAATGGATGGTTTGGAGTCTCTAGAAGGTGTATTGGATTCGAAGGGATTTCGTTTGTAGACATTCATGTTTGTGACAAGCAGCGTATGGTATAAGCTTTTGAGAAGCTCGGGTTGAGTTTTCGGGTCTCAAGAAAGGGGATTAGGGAGAGAAATTCTGTTCTGTCGCAGAGAGCAGCCAACATCATCCTTAGCACACAAAGAATCATTGGGATATATTTCTGACCTCAGCATCATGATATTGCATTACTTTTCTGGGGCGCCAAGCCCAGGGAAGTCGGCCAGGCCTCATGACTTCACCGCCTTCTTTGTGTGACAGGACCTTAACAACTGAGTCATCACTGCACCATTGTCCGTAAATAGGAATACATCGATAATTTTTATGTGTACATCTTTTTCCATATACTTTTGGTCATTAATTTGGATTCTACCATTTCAAGTGCAATCGATATTGTCAATAGCTCACGATTGTTTCTTGTAAGTATAGGAAAAATCTGTATCAGTTAGGTAACTGATGCAAGTGTAGTTTTTCCCACCTGAGTGTTAGTTTCAGCCCATCCAATAACTTTAAGAAAACCTGAAAATGTAGATAATCCTGGCTTTTTTTTTGGAGAGAATCAAGAAATAATCTATATCAATTGGCTCTTTTTCTGAAAAAATCATTTTTTTCTACGAATGTTAGGAAACTGCGATCAATCTCTGTGGATCATTACCTGATAATAGTTCACTTAAAATCCCCAAGATGACGAAGAGGCATTTCGACGACGTCGATTTTTTATTTTGTCAAATGTCCTCGCTGTTCTACTCAGTGTTCATTTTGTTAATGATTCCTGCCTGGTTTTGATTTTTGTATTTAAAGACAAAATGTAGTTTTCTTTCTCGATCCAGACGTTTGCTGCAGAATACTCATGTTTCCTTGCACTGGATAGTGAAATTTAGGCTTGATGTTAATTTTTTATCAATAAAATTATTAATTTAGTGTATTGGTTGTCCGCTAATCATTCTCTTGCAGAATGTTGACACCCTTGTCTTTTAATTTTAGTGTTAACAATAAAACCCACCATAAATATCGCGAATTCCCCTATAATTAGGGAAGTCCCATAAAGTTGCTTGATGACTTGATATCGGACAGTGTATTTTTATTTATTTTTGAAGTTCTATCCGTCTGAATCCCCGTGATGCTATTATTAGGCAGTTTCCAGAGGCATTTGAACAGGTTGGAGGGGTCACTAACTCCAAACCCTTTCACGAACTGGTTGATATGTTGAACAAAACAGTGTGCAATGGATTCTCTCTGCAAAACGTTGGAAACTACGCTCAAACTGAGTATATCTACCACTATTTTTGTCTGGACGTTGAATTGGAAACTGTATAAACTAAACTTATTCAATGATTTTGTTTCTTTAAGCACGCTTTTCCTGCATTCTAGGTAACTCCTTTTGGACTCGTCATTAGGATAGGATAATTATTGCATATCTTTGATGTTCCAGAATAAGAGCTTCAGGAAGTCGATCTTTTATTTCATATGACATATTTTATACAATAAATTGGAAAGAGGTATTCCATGCATTTTCTTCGACTTCTCCGATACTGGGAGCTCGTAAATTTTTTTGAACTAGGCTAGAGTTCATATTGGAGCGTAAAATATTTAAACAGGCGTATAATATTTGGGATATGAGTAACATAATCAACGTAATTTGGGATTAGTTTTTTCACAAGAGGCCACCGCTTCTTATTTGATCCTCTTCCATTTATTTTGTTCTAATGCCACGCCTCCCCTCCATTGTAGTCGGCAGGGAACGCCGACTGAAAGAGTTCGGCACTTATCTAAAACCTTCACAAATCATGGCAAGTGACGGGAATGAAGTCCGCACTTGATGAAGCATCATTCAGAGGTAACAACCGTTGAGTAAAATGCCGCAGTTAAATTTTCCTCAATTTAATTGATAGTTCAAATTCTTTTCACCTGCCTTCCCTTTGGTCTCGAATCGATGAGATTCTTCCTGAGGTAATTCTCCGAGAAAGGAATATATATCGTGAATGTAAAGAGAGAAATTAAGCGCTCTCTATTGCTCTAATTGATTTAAATGAGTATCCCCCAAATGTCTTGCGTGAAAGAAATTAAAGAAGTAAAATTTATGGCGTGTAAAATTTATCCTGACAGGCGTGGGAAGATTCACCAAAGGCCATGTGTGGAATCGACTTTAAAATATATATATATATATATTTATGTACGCTGTATATATTTTTAATCTGACTTGAAAACAGAACATGACGAGCTTGTTTATTATTTTGCGGTCGCCGAGCCATCCAATCCCTTGAAAAGAGGAAGAGAAGAGGAGTGAAATCCCTTTCCCCTCGCAGAGTAGTCGCACACATTTTCGGCGACGTCCACCACCAGATTGAGTGCGTTTTTAAGTCTTTCGTTGTTATGTTTAAAAAAAAATCATCATATTTAGTCCAAGGTCGTCGCAGGCGTTAGTGTGATCGCCGGAATGCGAGAGGGGAAACGTACGTACGCAGCCTCCTTCGTCGAAGTTGGTTGGGTTGCATAAGTCACGGGATACGAGTAAAAGATAACCTGCAACCATCCCTCCCTCTCACTCTCTCTCTCTCTGTACCCGCTCTTGGTCGTCTCTCTTGCCCCTTTCCTCCACCCTCGCCTCCCTCCCCCTCCCTCCACCTCCCCCGACTCCCGAGTCACTTGGCCTCGTGCCGCGGATCGATTCCACTTTAAAGGGATTCTTTAATTCCCTTAGCTCACGTATCCGGGGGATCCCCAAGAGATAGATCTCAGGCGGGCGACCATCTTCTCATTCGGACTCCCAAGGCACACGCCTATAGGAAGTATTGTCGGAGTAAATGCGGTGACGAAATGTTTTTCCGCGCTGATTTTGTTTTCCTGGCGGGTGTTTTTCAACGGCGATCAGCCGTTTTGCAGACGGGAAACCAGATCCCTTAGTTTGTTCCAGCTTACTCTTAAACTTCGGAATGCTTTCCGGAAAAATAACAAGACCTTGTGAATTTCGCCTTTCATCAACCAAATCCGTGCTCTCAATCTATCTGGGAACAAGAGTGTGAATAACATTTCTGAGGTTGACATAGCAACGATATGACCTACTTGGATAGCAGTGAGAAATCCCAGGAAGATTTAATGGCTACCGTTTAAGTAAATAGTTATTGGATGCATATTATTTTTTCTAGTGTCCTTATTGCATTGTCGATCACCATTTTATGAAGGAAAAGGGTAGAAAACAGTCCCACAAGGTATGTTTAAAATTTTTGTCTAATGAAGCCTAAGGTAGAAAAAATTTGTTACTAATGGTTAAATTACATTTGTGCGTATTTGAACATTTATTTTACCTGATAATAGAGTATGTGGGTCTTTTCGTGGACGGAGAAACTTTAGGTTTTAAAATAATGGAGAACGGATGGGAGACGCGAGAGAAAGACTGGTGTAGAATTTACCCGGTTTTTATAATAGGTTACAATGCTCGGTATCTAATTTGGCGGACGTAGTGCCTGCCCTACTTGTGTGCCATTACAGTGAGGGCGTTTATGGATAATATGAATGGTAAACCACTTGGAAAAAACCCAGGATATATTTCTGAAGAAATTTGCTCCCGCACGCTTCTAGTCCAGTGGGTAACCGTGAAATTGTCGGTGCTTTCTGCCAAAAACATCAAAGACGCTGAAATAATGTTGCTAACATCAATTAAAATCTCAGAATATGGATTAATCTATTGTTTAGCTAGTGTTTTGATAGGATCCCTGTGACAGCCTCCACGTCCAGAAATTCTGTTTTGCAAAGTTGCAGAACAAAAACATTAAACACCGTCTGTCGATCCAGAAGTAATTCATCTCAGAGAAATAAGTCTAAATGTAGGGCGAATAAATGGACGTCTTAGCGTTGTTTTTGCTTATAAATGACGGTCAAACACACTACTGATGCTCAATAGTACACTCTACCTCTTCAAGGTTGATCAGGAAACAATGAAAAAATTTCACCTTGATACTTATCTCGATGAAAAGTGATGAAACCTCTCTGCGTGGAAGGTACCATGCCGGTAGTGAAAGTTCAGCTGTTGTGTTGCTGGAAACCAACGCAAATCTTCCCACGCTCAAGCGAATAAATATTTTGGCTTCACGATTGGAGTGGAATGCTGGCGGTGGTCATTAACTTACGACTTTAAGGTCATCCTTCGGGACAGTTTTTATCCGAAACTGCAATTTAAGGGCACGAAATTGACGATAAACCCTCGCATTTGCATCTTCGTCTAATTTTTAGGTTCCTTTCCGAGAAAATATTTGTGCCCGCGACTGAGTGAAAGAAGTAAGGACGTCTCGGCTGAGACGTGGATCCTTAAAGCCTTGGCAAGGCAATTAGAATGAGAAGAAAACGAGGATTTTATGCGGTGAGTCGAATTACGGGTATGGACTTTAATTGAGGAAGAGGATTGCTTAAGGTACTAGACGAGGATCCGTCTATGCAATGTTTAAATAAGATACTAGACGACAGTCGGGTCTGGGGGAGATGTTGGTTTTCGTCCAAGATGGAACTCGGAGAATATTCTCTCAGACTTGTTTGCCTACTACCTTCGCCGTGCGCTTTTGAGTACCCTTCCGATTACCCGGTTAACCGCTCTGTATCTGCGCCCACGTTGATGTAATTTTGTTGCGACGCTGTTTTTCTTATGATTTTCTTGTAAACATTTAGACTTATTGAAGAGAATGTCACCAGAAATCGTAATAATCACAAGTAATCAGATAATTAATGCTCTTCGTCGCTGAGGTTATGTTTCGCTGTAAATACTATTCATAAAAAGAAATATTGGACACCAAAACATCCATGATTAAACGGAATTCTAACTCTCCCATCAACAGTCGGGTTGCGCGAAACTTGGCGTCTTCGCAAATTGATGGCGTTTTGTGAAAAACGGTCATTGAGGCAGCCGATGCAAAACATACAGGGTTCGTCCGGAAAATAAGTGTACTGACTCCTGGGCTGGGCGCGCCGCTCCAGGTGCGCCCAGCACCGCTCTGACGGGCTGCGATTGGAGGGGGGTATGTTGGCAAGCGACGCTGAAAAAGGCAGTCGGCTCTGAGCTGTGGTGTAGTGAGGAGCTCTGTTAACGCGAACCTCCACGCTCGACCCACGTCACGGAACGCGATGCCGAAGTTTTTGGAGCAGCGTTATTCCATCAAATTTGCGGTAAAGCTTGGGAAATCGTCTACCGAAACTGTCGGTATGATTAACCAGGCTTACGGGGAGTCAGCCATGTCCAGAAACATGATCTTTCGGTGGCACAAGATGTTCGTGGAGGGCAGAGAAGAGGTCGACGACGAGTCTTCGAGAGGTTCCCGATGATGCCTTCGCGGGAGCGTTCCAGGAATGGGAACGCCGCTGGAACAAGTGTATCGACTCACAAGGGTCCTATTTTGAGGAATATTAGCTTAAGATATGTAAAAGTGTAATAAATTTTTTTTCCTGAGCTCAGTACACTTATTTTCAGGACGAACCCTGTATAATAATCCCATATAGAGAATAGGGTATTTATTCGTACCGTATTTCACTCATGTGTCTTGAGGTCCCAAATATTTTTCGCGGGATCTTCTCAGTTATGGGTAGTATTTAATCCTACGAATAGCATGCCTCGTATATTTTTACGCTAGAGAATAGGTGAAGTGAGTATAAGTATACTTACTATTCTTACTTAGACTTACCATGCTAAGTAATCTACCTAGACTTAGTTTACTAAGTATAAGTGAATTAGATGTTCAATGTAATTGAAGGATGAGTATTAAATTGAGATTTCTATTTCACTGCATTTCTGACATGAAACCCTCTGCAGTAAGTTTCACGTGCATGATTACACATTATTTTATAAAAACCACATGTAAGTTACCGCATGTATTTCATTAATAATAAACTACCTAATACTTTGGAAATACAAAAAATTTAAAGCATAAAATATTCTCACAAAAGGGCTGCTGCTTGGATATGGACCCAAATATTCAGTTTCTTATGTGATTTATTAATTTTAGGCTATTATGCGAGTCGATTTCAGCCGCACATTTTTTTCTGGCGTTGGCAAAAACTCTGAAACCCATTAGAAGCTCCCTAAAGCTCACGCAAGCGCACGTTAATGTTGATTTTAGAAAGAATAGAAGGAGAAAAATAAACAAAACGAAAAATAAAGAGTTTAAAAAAATCTCATAATGTTCGCTACGTACATAATTCACCACTTCTCGCGTCGGGTTCTCAACAAGCGGATCACTTGAACTCACGCCGCAACAGCTGGAGCCCAAAAGCACATTTAGATTGCTTCATTTTTCTCCCTGCTTTTATCGAGAATCGCATAGTCGTATAGCAACAGTTCGAACGCAAAAGTACCCTTGTGAAGAAAGTAAAATTCTGATCAGCGATATTATCAGACCACTCGAAAGCCCTACTCCTCGAATTTTCTGAATTGACGTTGATACGTACGATGCTTCAAGCCAAAGTCAAACACTCGCCGTCAAAAAACCCAGAGAATAGGGAAGGGACTTAATGCTCTGCAAAGAGGGAAGGGAGCTGATGCTCACCATAAGTCTAGGCAGTGTGGAATTGTCAAATTCAGGAAAAGTAATTGATATTTTCCTTGCTTATTGTCTGGATAAAATCTTCTCGTACAATCCACCGAGTCAGGTTGCCTGGCTATGCGGGTTCTGAGAATTTATCCCGACAAGTTCATGATTGGTTGATCAGTTGTTGTCCCTCTACCGTGTGTAAAAGGTCTCCCATTAAGTTCTGCTCCCCCAATGAATATTCTGATTGGGTTTATTTGGGCGCATCGGGGCTCCACCTGGCATTTTAACCCGCGGCCCTCCGCAAGTAGCTTAGCGATCTACTTAGTGTAGGCCACCATTACGTTCCCACGATATTATTCATAAAAAATGTTTTAATTGGGATTTGGTTCATCCTAATATTTATAACTTAGTTATTACACCCGTTGCAACATAGGTTTTTAAAATCTAAGTAATATTAAATTATTGAAAATTCCGATGGAACGTTCGAAAAAAATCAAGTGGTAATTCGTCTTGTTAAAAGTAATATGAGGTTCAAGATGAAACTGGAGAAGAACCGTGGCGTTTTTTCATTGAATATAGCAATACAAAATGAAGAAATTGTATTACTTGTTGACTTAAAATTTGATATTGATGCAAAGCTGTAGATTCTCTGCATTTCCGTTGCAGGAGACATATTTGATGGAAACATTAATTAACCTAGTTGCTCATCCCACAGAAAACGACTAACAATGCATTCGACGCGGTAATTTCCCAATTGCGTCCAGTTAGCCGAAGCAAGTGTGATCATATAAAAAGTAGCGAGCGCGCCAGTATTTGCGGCGTTGATCTCTGAAAGCTCAATAGCTAGTCGAGAGCGGACATGCCTCGCTCCACTAAACATTTTCTAATTTAAAAGAAAACCCTGGATTGTTTACCGTCGAATGCCCAGCCTTTTAGGTGGCCGAAAATAAATTGGAGGAATCCCCCCGTCCCTGTCCCTCCACCTCTGCACACATCTCCCCCCCCTACAAAACCCTCGCCCGGGTCACATCGGCCGCGCCCCGAGCGCGCGCGATGCACCCGACCGAACATTTCGAACTCGAAGCGACGGTACGAAATGAAAAATTGAACCGAATGTATAAATAAGTAAATAAATATAAAAACGCCGTTGATTGGTTGGAGTCTGACTCGAGTGCGAGCGGTCGGATGGCACCCGAGGAATTTCCGTTTTGGGCCAGCAGAACGGGAAATGAGGAGAGGGAAAGAGAAGCCGGGGTGTTATTCGGGAGGGGAGGAGGGATGACGGGGGAATTACTCCTCTTTGTCCGTGATAACCCTAAAACACCGAAACGATACGATCCCCCGGGAGAGGAGGCGGAGAGGGAGGCTTTGATGCGGGGAAGGAGAAGGGAGAGTGGGAGAGAGGGTTTAGGATAATTGCCATTGGGGTTCGGACGGTAAACAAAAAGAGAAGGGGGACTGGGGTTCTGGGTTCCTGAGGAAGGGTGGAGAAGGAGAGGCAGGCGAGCGGAGACTCAAATGGATGGACTCGGGGAAACGTTCGCGACATTGTTTGGTGGGGTGGAAGGGTCTGGGGGGAAGGGGGCGGGTTTGAGTGAGGGATGTCGGCGAAGGGAAGGGAGGAAGGTTTTTAGAGCTTTAGGGGCGTGGGTGGGGTCCGAATAAATCGCGCACACGAAAGGAGCGAGGTGGAACAAAAGGAACGGGTGCCCTTCGTTTTGGCTCATGTCGTCGCATTTCGGTGCTGTTGAATATCCCCCCCTCTCTCTCTCACCCTCTCTCTCTCTCTCTTTCCCATTCATTCCGCTCCTCATTCCATCTGAGCGAGACTTTGCCCTCTCCGTTTCCTTGGTCGTACATGCAACCAAATGGTGGCTAAGCATTAGATATTCATTGATTTTGTGTGCCAAAATAAGGGAACATTGATTTTTACACTTCATTCACCTCGAACCCTAGTATCACGATGGGTCACGCTTTTACTTCGGTCACCTCCAATGTTAACCACCTAAAAAAATTACGTCACGCTCGGTGAAGTTCGTCTTGAACCGGACTGTTTTTTTCCATTCAAAAAAGCATTTTCCTTCTTCTGATGTTTCAAACTGATGGTTTGAATTGCAGAAATGATCCTGATGATCCGTACGTATGCTAGGCGCTTTTGAGTACTCGGTTATGCTATCTTCATGACTTCATGGCTTGATAATTCAATGAAATCGTAAAGTGAATTCACGAGTGGCTCTCTATTCACGGTTGATCAAAGCCTTCCTTCCCCCCTCCCTTCCTTACATCTGCGTCAAAGTCATACTCTGAGAGCCACCGTGGTATTGTCAGGTGGTGGATGTCACGATCGTGTAGCATTGAACTTGATGCGTTCATCGGAGGAGAATGTCGAATTACACTTAATAAAAGTTCTTCGATAATGCCTTTTTGCGAGGTCAACCTTGTTAGCGTTGTGCTCGCGAACTATGAGATAAAAGCAATAGTATTTAGATCTGCACCTTCGTTGTCTTGATTCACTTAGGTAGTCCTCGAATGCACGACCCCCTAGTGCCGGAAGCCATTTGCGATCCGGGACTGGAAGTGAAATTGTGAGGAGAGACCGAATGCCGGATTCTAGTTGATTAGATCGAGAGAAATATTACGTGTGCAGCAGGAGATTGAGAGGAGGTTGAATTTTTTTGCAGTGGATAGAAGGGGGTGTGAGGAGGGGTGGTTGGTGACTTCGAAGGGAAGGCGGCGGGTGGTGTATCGGTTGGGAGGAGAGACAGGATATTGGGGTGAGCAATGGAGGGTTACGAGGAAGGAGAAAAGAAAAGAGGGAAGGAACTCTTCCGTCGCCTTCAAACCCTACTCCCCTCACCCAACCCCGCTCCTAACCCCCAAACACTCCAGTCCCCCTCCGTAGTCTCTCGCGCACGGAAAACACGCAATGGGAGGGAAAAGAAATTTTTGGAGCTCGAAATAGGAGTTGTCGCACAAAGGGACGCCGCGGTTTTGTGGTGGCTCGACCCCTGCCGGGATATCTGGGAGGGATAGAGTGGGAGGAGGAGGGAAGGGAGAGTTCAGGGCGGGGAGGGGTTGGGGGTTAGGAAGGGAATGGAAGGCGAGTGTGGTGGGTTAAGGGGGGAGAGAGAGGGTCAGGGGTGGGTTGGGGTCAATATCGAAAATTGCCACCGAGGACTTTATATTGTTGGGTGCGGTGCCCCGAACGCGGCCATTATCGGCGGAGCATTTGTTGCGCGCAATTTCTCGAAGGCGGCCGACGGCGTGAGGGGGGCGTAACACCGGGTCGGGGGTAATATGACCTTGCGAGGGTCGGGTGCTCGCTTCGGGTCAAGTAATTGCAGCAGGGTTGTGCCTCTCACGTGGCGGTTGAGTCGCGGGGAAATCTCGTGCTTGGGATGTATCACGTGCCTACTTACACTTAATGTAAGCAATTCTCCTACGGAATGGGATTATACATACCTACATATATTCCGAGGGTACAAATTAGAGATATTATGTGAAGGCTAATATGTCTTGGAAATTGGTGGAAGTTAGATGCATCAAATTGCTGCAGTTTATTTTTTTCCAATTTATCAGGGTGTAATGACAGCTATTTACCTTCTTGGAATGATCCCTAGCAGCGGGAAACAATCGATTAACCTATTTATATCACCAATTCTCTTTACCATTAAAAAACATTTTTAATTTTATAGGTTTCCACGTCACTAGTTTTTTTTCCATTCTTTATTACTTACAGCGGTTTTAGTTCTCTCCTTTCCTTGATGATCTGAGTTTAAATAAATGTAACAGAGTGAGACACGGGATGATAAAGGGATGATTCAATATTTTGAAATTCTTAATTTTTTATATTGGCAGACCGTCAGCAGAATAACATATCCTCGGATCTGAGTCATTCCTCGTGCAGTAAGGAGAATTGAATTAATGACCTCATATAAAATTTTAATATTCATTGTCATGGATGTACGTGATTTGATTTTCAATATCACATCAAAACTCTCTTTTCCGTATTACCCGCATGTTTCTTCAAAATTTTTCCCGATGCCTGGTGACTTTCACTTTTCGCAATCCTTTATATATCCGGCTTTCTTCGTAAAATCGTTGCTATTATTAGTGTCTCGGAAATACTATGTAACTCAGAATGCTCCATATCAATATAATTATTTATTTACGGTGAATTCAACCGATTTCTACCCTCTACCTTGGAATGTATCCTTCATTATTCCATTGATCTTGACATTGAAACTTTTAGCATCTAAGCTCTAGTAAATGAATGCGTGCGGTAACCGCAATTTATTTCTCTTGCAATGAGGCACGACGTAAGATTTCCAATGTTAATGACAATGGTTATATACACGTATGTAGTTGTGACTCTGGAAAACGTTAGATTCCAAAAGAGGTCATAAAGTCCTTCAAGAGAGAGAGCTAAATTTGCGCTTGAAAATACTTTGAAAGCCGATACCTTTTTCAACTGTATCCATAGAAACCGCCAAATTTTTTTGTAGACTTCTATAAAAAGTTATGAAAAGATTTCCATTTGGAGCGAGAAAGTGAATAAAAAGTCGTGAAAAGGTGGCTATAAGAAACTTGTCAGCACTATTATACTCTTACTTAAAGAACAACGCCACTTGATTGACGCCGTAAACCATTATCCGATAGAGTTACGTCCTCTAAATTATATTAATAAGTGGCCTTAGTGTATAATATAACTACTAAATAACTATTCTTCTCCGTTTGGAATAGGACCTAGTTTCATGGCATAGGAATCTGGTATAATCTCTGCCCAACTGATCCTTCTTCCTGAAGTGACCAATTTGATCCATCTCTCTCTCTCTCTTTCCCTTCTTTCTCCTCAACCTATAAGTTTCGTGGGCAGCATGTGTCAGCTCCTTGTTAAGGATTTTCTGTCCATTACGATTTATTTCGAAGTCACGTAAGAACGTCCTTGTATTACACCATCCATATATTCCATTCTAGGTCCTCCTCCATTTTTTTGTTTCTACTCCTCTCTTCTTCATATTTACTTACCAAAATGAATGCCTTTATGAGGTGAATATGAAAACATGATCAGGAAGTATGGCCCACAAACCTTTTTTATCTATTTTCTAGGCCAGCCGATATTTTTCACTAGCTCGAAGGCAAAAGTACTAGCGTTTTGGTGCATATGTTATAAAATATTGCCCACTCTCCCCTTGACCTGTAAGCGAGGTCGACTATAGCCAGAGAAATTGGAAAACAGAAAAAATTGGATTATTGCGGTCGTCATTCTACTGATTTCCCATTTTAGGGGCCTAGTTTTCTTTTCGTATTTCTTAGAGAGAGCTTTAGACCATGCGATGTTATCAGGCTTGACTAGGTGAAAATTCATTTTTGAAAGGAAGAAGAATGCTAGGTAATTTTTACAAAACATTTTATTCGGTAGAACTAGTAATTTTAACGCATAGACGTCTTCAGGTGCGTATTATGCCTAAGATACCTAAGGATTACGTCTTCGCGTTTAAACCAGTGCTACCAAATAGAAAGTATTATGAAAAATACCTAATACCTCGCATTCTCCGGAAGCTCCAGAGTTGAGGCCTCCCCGATGGAGATAGGTTGTTCAACTGGATACAACTACTACCTAAGAAGACGCCGAGCATCGATTTCTCAGCTTCACGAAATTTCACGGCACACAAATTTACCTAATGCAGCAAATATCTTAAGCTCATGTCCCTCTACAATAGTAAAAGTTCAGGAACATAGTCCCATTGGAATCATTGGAACGTAAACATACGTCTTTTGTCGATTAATGGCAGTTAATTGCAAGCAGAGCCAGCTCTTTTCCTTTTGCTGCCATTAGTTTTAGCAGAAAGAAGTAGTAGCCAGAATATCACCACTGAACTCGGGTTCAGCTGGTGACGTCAACGGAATTATGACCCGGAAACTCAGCTCGCGAGTTGAATGTCTGCCCACGGGGTTAGAATACATCGGTATTGTAATTTTTTTTATGACTTCATTTGGTCGACTTAGCATGGAAATGGGGTGACCACATCTCAGATTTTGGGGTCTCGCGATCGAGAGGGATAGTCCGTATTCCGTCTCGTGAAAGTTAGTCGGTGGAATGGTTTCCCACGCTTCACTTCACAGGTAACCAGTCGCACATCCCCTCCCTGGCTAGCGCAAATAAACGACTCACGCCGCCCCCCCATCTGCAAATATCTTTCCTCACGGTCCACCGAGAAGCGAGTCGGGCGCCGTAACTCATGGTAAAAATGGGTCAGGTGCAAATATGGGCAATATTCCACCCGTATACGGCCTAGCGTCGTGTAGCATGAAATTTACTGTTGTAAGATGGAGATAAGTGAGCGCGGGTCGACCACTCGAGCTGCTTCTTCGATCCCGCAAGTTGCGCAAACGCAGGCCGTGCTTATTTTTTTTGTTTTGTTTTGAGGATTTTTAAAGGTTAGAGAGAGAGACCCTTTAAAGTTGAATGCGCTTATGAAAATTCATGGAACTTCAGGGGTGTCTTTTCATCGTCAAATTTGACTGAGCGCAGCTGGCGAAGGTAAGAAAAATCAGAATGATGATATTTTGAAAGCTCTTCTTCTCTCGGAAAAGCGTGGGAGTTTTACGTCACTTAAATGATGGAGGAACGTTCCTTACGCTTATATTTATATTATGCGTTTTTTTTGTTAATTTTATTTCTCCTCTCACCACTTACCATTTCCCTACTTCAATGGAACTTGTGTAGTGAGGACGGAAAATGCGAGCGATGTACTTGGCTAAAAAGTATGCATTCTCGACGTCATTTTAAAATTACGTACCTTATTTATCCAAATGGTTTTCATATATTTTTCCGGCGATGTAGATTTATTTAGGTGGCCGTTTAAAAAAATAATTTTGTGGAAAAGCAATATTTAGACCACTCTGCATACCCAGTGATAATTCTGTGTCGCTGACTCAAAGCAAAACGTGTTGTACATAGAGTGTGATCGAAATTTGAAAGTGGACAAAGTTGGCATTTGTATATAGTACTTTATTCCAACTTCAAACATGGAAGATGTGCCCGGAAAAGAAACTCGGATATGATTATGAACACTTGAAAGATGTGTAGCAAATCTATAAGGGCTCTGGATTGAGTTTTTGTTTTTTCGTAAAACAGCTTTTGTCAAGTGTATCCTTAGTCTGCTCAGAAATTATTTATGCTGAACCTATTTACACGTCATATTTAAATTATAAGGACGTAATTAAAATTATAAACTACGGTATTGGAAAATGAACTTTATTTAACAGTAGTCCACAGCTAAGGGTAGTTTTTTGATGGCCTCTGGCGCTACACACTATTGTAATTATTAGTCCTGACTAACGGCACGAAATATTTTTTAATTTCATATTGCATATTTCAATGACTGATTCTTAAGCTTTTTATACATTCTAACTCCCGTCATTTCATCCGAGATATCTTCCCTTTACCTTGTTTGCCCTGCATTATCCTCCCTAATACCGCTTTCAGCATCCCATTGACTACCAGCATCTCCTGCATCCACTTGTCCTAACTTCCCCGCATTTGTTCCAGCAGCCGTATTTCTTCCACTGCTATGCCTAGAACTTCTTTGTTGGCTTTCTTATCCGCTCATTTTTTATTTTTACCGTTCTTTTTTTTATTTTTTCCGTTCTTTTCTACGTCATCATATCAACAGCCTCCATTCTACGTTTAACCTCCAGCTAAAACGACCAAGCTTCCAAGCAGTAAAGAACGACGTTCAATGTCAAGGTTTTCACCTATATTTTCTGTGCATAATTGATCGAGATGGTTGTCTTCAACTCTTTCAACTTTGTAAAAGCTTCTTTAACGAACTCGATCCCTTTTTGAAGTCCCTACTACTCTACCCACCCTTCTCCAAATCCTTCTTCAATAGGCGAACTGATCGACCAACTCTAGTTTACGGTCATAGATGGCGAAGTGTCCCAATAAACAGCATCCAACTTTGCTTTTATCTCCTCCCATTTCTTCCCATCCAAAAACAAAAAGCGAATTACCGAACGATACTGCTCTTTTTCCATCTTAGCGCAAATCGCGAAACACGTCTTACTCGAATGGCTGCCAAATCCAGGCTTTCCTTTAAATCAGTCTGAAATTTGTTTCGTCGTCGTTTAATAGATGGCAGTACACGATTATAACATAAACTTCCCTCAGGAACGTCCTTTGTTGTCAAACACGGGTACTTATTGAACCGCCCTCTTATGTCCACCAGCCTCAAAGTTTGTCTTAGGTTTCCTATTTATTGCAAATCCCTTTGAATTCATACCATTGTTATCATTTATCGTCCAATACCTATCGTACTGATTCTGCAAGGCGTCAAATGAAGAGTGAATTCCTTTGGCTGGCTGTACGACTCACGCCTCATCATCATGGGACGGAATATCAAGTTAAAATAAATGTTGAGGTGCTAACAATCAAAGTGCATGCGTAGGAAATTAGCAAAATGAAGAAAATTTTTTATTCTTACGGCTCACAATTTGAAACAATACGCGAAGGGATTTAGATCTATGAGCATTTATTTTAGGAAATTGATTCCGAGCCATGCCACACGTATAAGTCAACTTTTAATTTTTACTCCACGAAGATTTTTCCTCGCTGGGAGGAGGTCCCGTTTTATTTCGCGCACGATTCAATTTTAACTCTCGAGAAATGCTCGGGAACGTATTAACGGACAGACTATTACATCTCGAGGAGTAAATCAATTCAACTGGCGAGAGTTCAATTTGCGAGCGCGAAATTTACGGGCCTCGTACGCAGCCGGCGGTGTCGTTCGCAAGCTCCGGTCGCTCTCCGCTCATTTCCGTCTCGGCATCCGAAGTCTCGTCTCTGTGCACTTCGTATGCGTACCTTCGAGGCTCCCTCGACCTCGCTCATTTCCGTATTTGAAGCACAACCCGAGGTGCCGGTGCGTCGGGGAGGGTTTGCGAAGAGCAGGCGAAAGAGAGAGAGGGCGAAGGGGGTAGATTTAAGTCGAGGGGAGGGTCGGCGGGAACTAGGGCGGAGGCAGGGTCGTGGGAGGGGGTCGAGGTGAAGTTCGGTGGTGGGCGGGCGGGCAGAAGTGAGGGAGAAGTGGGGGTTTTGGTGACACAAGGAGTGACTTCGGGTAAGGGTGTTGTTTCCACTTTGGGATCGTTTCGAGAAATTTCGCAATCGAAAGACTTTCCATATCCTCGAGGTCACCCACCACTCGCTCGGACACGTTCTCCAGGACGATTGACATCCCTACGGCAGGGTTATTATCACCACCTCCCACAGGATGAGGGATGACGTTAGTACATGATATTCATTACCTCACTTATCTTGGAGTGTAGCATTTTAATTTCTGTGCGAAAAATATGTAAAAGTAACGACGAAGTTTCAGTCGGTCGACAATAGTTATCTTCATCGAACCACTTTGCTTCTAAAAACTAAGCAGAGTTATGTCAGATTAGAGTAGGTTTTAGACGAACCCAGACATAACACACTACTGTACTTCAAAACTATGACTAGTAGGACTCACAATATCCTCATACCCCAAACAATAAATTACAATTACTCACTATATCACGACGTTACCCCGCCAGCCCCGGTGGCGGCGGGGTAACGTCCTCGCCTACCAACCCAGAGGTCGCGGGTTCAATTCCCGGCTAGGTGGATTTTACTCCATCTAGGGCTTGGTTGTATGTGATTGTCTTCAATGTAATGTCTGTAATGTAAGGGTTAGGGGGAAGAAGTGAGCATAGGTCTCAACCTCGCCCACTCAAGTGGATAAATAAATAAATATATTAATTAACTGGTAGTCTACCAATTGGTGTAGGTTTTGGATGGCCACAGATTGAAACACGATATATTTCTTTGCCTCGCTAAGCAGTAGACAAATTGACGCCCGAAACTATACTAAATCCTTTTCAATTCCGCATCATGCCTTTATTCCACCTAACAGGTCTATACTTTTCCTACCCCATCCTCAACTTGCATAACGCCTTCCCCTATATCACAGTCTTCAGTATCCCACTGCAAATCAAAATGCTCCGCCGCACCTTTCGTGTCTCTATCTCCTCCCCCACCATGTCCAGTAATTCTTCCCCTCTTTCCAATTCACCTATTTTAAACTTCTCCACACTCACGTTTCGAAAACTTCCAAGCCTACGCTTATAGTCTTGTTTCAACCATCATGGTTTCACGAGTATAAGACCACCTCCAAACTCGTTCTTTTGCTCTGCTAAGAGTTTAATTCCCTAATACCTTCCAAAATGTCTATTCTTTACCTTCCTCTATTTCGCTTTCCTTACATTCTATTCTATTATTTTTGTCAGCATCAAATAGGCTCTAAGTAACTCCTGCAGTAAAGTCCTCTGTTTGCCTCTCCGTGCATTTGGATTTCTGCGTTCCACTCCTCACACACATCTCAGGGGTCAAATCTATGCTTACTCTCTTTCCTCAATGCCCAAGTTTCCGAGCCGCACAATACTACCCTCCACATTAAACTTATCACCAGCGTTTGGTTAAAGCTTCCTTATCAAACGGCATTCTTTTGAAATCTTTACTACTTAGTTTAAACTTCACATGTACTAATTCTTTGTGAATACATCAGTCATCACTGTACTATGTCTATATGCACCGGAAAATAATATATAAGAGGAATTATGCCAATTTATTTACAACACGTATAATTGTATTTCAGGCATTGAATTTTCCGGATTCATATTTTCTACTAAGGAGGGTTAGGCCAGCCGACAGTATACATGTATACTCGACAGCATACGAGTACGCGTATATGCTCTAAACACTAACTACAATAACTCTTCATCCTCTCCGATGATCAAGACGACAACTCTTGATAATTCTCGCTCATATATACTCTTTCTAAAATGTGTACCAATTTATTGCACTTTTCCTTCGTTTATTTAATGTCTAATTATTGCGAAACCATATTGTAGGTTGAAATTTTTCATAAATTCAAGGGATTTGAATTTTTGTTTTCCTTTTGCATTTGACACAAATATTATTGGTGAATTGTTCAAATATGTTAAGCTACAGCTGAACAAGTGACTGCATTGTCTCGCGAGAATTCTCGTTCCTAAAAGGAAGAGAGGGAAAAAGAGAGAGAGAGAGTAATTACGCTCGGAAAAATGGCCTCGCTCGTAAGAATCTACTTCAGGGAGGAGACATTTCGCGCGAAATAAACATTTTCTCGAAAAACAAAATCGGTCGTGTTACGCCATGTGACTACATAATGAACCGGCCGGCGTTATTACGCAGGCAGGGGCGAACAACAGTCGCACTCGGGCAAATGAGGCGCCGGAGACTCCACCATTTACCGCGCCCGACTGCGAATGCATCTCATCTTCATGTTACCACCTGGACTGGGAACGTCCAAATAGAGTTTCTCTTGGTGGGCAACCACTGCTTTTATTATTAGCAGTAGCCTACTGGCTTAGGGTAGGTTTTTAATGGACCCTTAAACTACACACACAATTGCAATTTTAAGGTCCAAATAACATGAGACCAAAATATTTTTAAACCCCATGCTACATACTCGTGTTACAAGAACTCAATCGAATGCTCTGCATACTTTCTGCTCTCCTTAATTTCATCCAAAATACCTATTCTTTTCCTCCTCTCACCTCGCTTTCCCAGCATTCTTCCCTCTATTATCGCTTTCAGCATCTTCTCAGATCTCCTGTTCTGTCGTCTTCGAATTTCTACCGTTTCGGTACCATTACCTTGCCTAGTCTAGCCTCTGTTTATACCACGCCATGAAATTTAACATTTGTTTACATTCCGACCATTTTATATTTCTATTCTCCTTCACTTTCTAAGCTCAAAAGCCTCCCTTTTAAACTTATCCTTATTAAAAATTTGTTGAGTGATAGCAATACCATCCGTTATTCAAACCGGAGGTAACCGGCTCGTGCTTTTCTCCCTGGGATTACTTGGCCATGTAAACATTTTTAATCAACAAGTATGCGAGAGGAAGGTTTATTATCCAGAGAGAAAAATAATTTATGCAAGCTTTATGCTTCCAGAAAACAAGCCGATCGTTGAAGTAACGGAAACTTTACGAGTAAAATTTCTTGAGAGCCTGTCGAGATTTATTATTACGTGTACATATTCAAGTTATATTTTACTTGACCGGGAGAACAAGGATTTGACATAATTACGCCATACTGGGTCATAAAAGTAATTTCAGGGCACGATTAATTCTTTTTCGATAAGACTAACCACGAGATACTTCATCCAATGTCTTCTATTTCTTTCTGATTTCCTCCGGTAACAGGCGATCAAAGTCATTAATGAAACTTTATCTGCCAAATATTAAAATTAAAGTTTCCTAAATGTTAAACTCTCATTCACTGTCAGTTCACCGGTCAGTGGCGATGGGAATGTCGCCACCCTATCCCCCTTTGAGTCGTACTATCGAAGAAAATCGTATGGTTAATAGGGCGTAATTAGGGTTAGTGGTGGTAATAATTTTAGCAAGTAATGATTTTTGTGTGAAAAACCTTATAAAATTTTACGATGATTATTCATGCGATTTCTTGTACTCGAGACAATTTATGATCAGAAAAGCACCAGCATTTGAAAAAAAGAGAGATTTAAGCATGAATATTTTTGCAGTATCTTTCATAAACTAGGCATCTCTATAAGGCGTAAACATACCCTCTTGTAGTCATTGAGTGTAGGCAACTAGTGCTGAATTTATTAGTTATCGCTCGTCTTTTTTGCCCTATGTCCCTTAATTCTGGTAATCGAGACTGATTTCACTTAGCCGGCCCTCATTTCTCAGCTAATGCTCCTGTCATACAGGCAATTCTCTTGAAATTAAGGTAATAAGGCGTATGATAATCGTAGTATGTTAGTTCTCAGTATCTTTGACGCCCGAGATCATATTACAAGTAAGATCAGGTGTAAATGGTGTAAGGTATATATGGCAATACGGCATCCACAACCGAGGCAACAAATTGCCCGGCGTGTTCGGTTTAGCGACGAGATTGCCTACCGGGCCACTCAAGTGGGCAAAAGCTTGCATTTGAGGAGGTTTCATTGAGATGTCACTTTTTTGAAGAAATATTTTTGAATTCGTTTAAGTGCTGTCTATCAAATGATCATGATTAAATAGGCTGTTTCCGGGTTATTTTCAAAAAAATTGATTTTGTAATTCAAAGATTTTACTCCCGCCCTTATGGCAGTTGGGGGCTAGCGCCAGAATAATCATTGAGTAATGGTGAAGAGATTCGAGTGCAAATCGTTTCACGAAATCTTATATCATGCGCGCAATTATATAAGAGCTGTAATAATATTAACAACCCAGCAAATCCTCGCCTTTGTTTAAAGGATATTAATTAGTTCATGTACGGAGAAAATCGAATGGTTAAAAAACATTTCGCCGCAGAACTAGTCCAAAATAAGTTTTGATGCTCGTTTCAAATATTAATAAAAGTCTCTCGGAGTACATACAAACTGCAAAGTCATATCATATCTGTTTACAAAGATGAATGCGTTTCGCATACTTTTCATCATTCGTCATTTATTCATGAAATAAAGTCACTCATTTGACTCGTGCAGTCACGATCCACAAATACGTAATTGCATTTTTCTTTAACGCTAAATGAAGAGGGATCCATGAGGCGTATGAAGTATTTGGGTGTTATGATGTTCGCCGATAAGGTAGGAGAGATATTATTCGGTACGCTCCCAGGAGATGGGAAAATATGCATATATGGCAAACAACCCATATCTCGTAGAAGCAAGGAGATGGCAAAACCAGGGGGAGATCAGGAGTTATACGATAGAAAGCATTCAAATACAATTTCAAAGGGACTGATTAAGTTAGTATGTCGCAGGTTTCTCGTAATTCTTTTCGTCTTGCCTCCTTATTTCAGTTTGTTGCTCTTGGTTTTCATTTGACTTTTATGAGATTATTTTTATGACGATTTGAGCCAATGGGATGTGTGTCGAGAGACTTCCTGTTAAAGGAGTGAACCGCTGAATTTTATCTAAGAAAAATGAGTAACGACGAAAAAAAGCATTAAGTATGGAAGATAAAAGGTGAGATGTTAAAATAAACAAGCTCCCAGTCAAAAGACTTCCGATTCTATGAATAATTCGGGTGATTTTGGCAGGTGACCTATTCACGCGTGACCTGAGAGTTGAGGAAAGAGGTCCACGTGAATGGCTCTCAACGATAATTCACTCCACTTTCAAAAGCACGTTGCCAGTCTTTTGAGAGGTCGTCAACGGTGACGATAAGACCTCATTTAGGTTTAATGGAATTCCTCGACAAGGCAAGCTAACTTTTCGGTTCACGCACACGGGCTGGGAAGAGGAATACGAAAAGTAAAAAAAGGCGCAAAAAATATGGAACGGGAAACCAAGGGGGCCCATATGCCTTTCAAAATGAATTGACTTCATTTCCGATATTAACAGGAAAGGAAGTCCGCTCCCGAGAAAAAAAGATAGAACGGGGGCAAGACTTGTGAATGTACGTATAAAGGTATTATTCCATGTTTTCGAAGTGATTTAATTATGATAAATCATACCTATGTGGTATCTCCAGGAGAAATGAAATGGCTTTAAGTTTAAACTTATAGTTATGTACAAGGCCAGAATGAGCAACATTTAAGTCAACTCTGAATCAATAATTGAAGAAATACTCATATATATATATATATATATATATATATATATATATATATATATATATATATATATATATATATATATACTACCTTGACCCGGAATAACCACCGTGTGGCGCTCCCATCGTTCCGATTTGAGTTCTGTTTTTTTTTGTTAAATTGGTACATCTGTTGTTGATATTCCCTTTAATTCTTAGTGTCATAACTTGACATTTGCAAAAGTTACGTAGCCAAGAGTACATCTATCTCTGTGTGTGTTGGCGATTTTTTACAATTTCAGAAATGGATTTAAATTTGCAACAACGAACTTGTATGAAATTTTGCGTAAAAAACGGATTTAGTGGCGCACGGACGTTGGAAATGTTGGAAAAGTGTTTCGGCAACGATTCTCTAAAAAAAAACGGTCGTTTACCAGTGGCACGAGCGGTTCAGAAGTGGTCGTGAGTCAATCGAAGATGATGAACGCAGTGGCAGACCATCGACATCGAAAGTCGGTGAAAAAATTGATAAAGTAAAAGAAATGTTGGTCAATAACCGCAAATTAACCATCAGAGAAATAGCGGAGGACTTGAACATTGCCTATGGATCCGCCCAAGACATTGTGGTTAATGATTTGGGTTTCCGTCGTGTAGCAGCAAAGTTGGTGCCAAAAGACCTCAATTTCATGCAAAAAAAGGGACCGTGTTGACGTCGCAAAAGACATGATTTGCGAGGCTGAATCCGATCCCACATTCATCAAAAGGATCATTACTGGAGACGAGACGTGGGTTTATGAGTACGACACGCAATCCAGACATCAGGCAAGTGAATGGCGTTCACCAAATGAGCCGAGACCAAAAAAACCACGTCGTTTTCAGTCAAAAAAGAAGGCAATGCTGACGGTTTTCATGGATTACAACGGTGTAGTGCATCATGAATTTTTGCCAGAAGGCCAGACAGTAAACAAAGAGTATTATTTGGGCGTTATGAGACGTTTGCGTGAAGCAATTCGCCGAAAGAGACCAGAAATGTGGGCAGAAAACTCGTGGATTTTGCACCATGATAACGCACCGTCGCACAGTGCTATCATTATTCGTAATTTTTTGACGAAAAATGCAACAAATACCATCCAACAGCCACCGAATTCACCTGATTTGGCTCCCTGTGACTTCTTTCTGTTCAATCGAGTTAAAAAACCATTACGGGGAACGCGTTTTAGCAGCCGAGAGGAAGTAATGGAAAAATCGCAGGAAGCACTGATGGACATACCGAAAACCGAATATAAAAAATGTTTCGAGGATTGGATCAAGCGCTGGCATAAGTGTGTTGCAGTCGATGGGGATTACTTTGAAGGGGACAATATAGATTTAGATGAATAAACTTGTATTTTTAATTTTCTGAATAAATTCCGGGAAATTTTTGATCAAGGTAGTATATATATATATATATATACATATATTTTTTTTAAGGTAATCTAACGGTTAAGGTAGGTTTTTCGATGGACACAACCACCAAACAAATATTTTGTGACTACCAACAAAACACAACCCTAAATTCTACTCTACACCAGGTCCCTCTTCATCTCTGAGTACTTTCTTCCGCCCTTCATCCCGTCCAACATCCCTATCCTGTTCCTTCCCTTTCCTCTTTTGCCCAACATTCTACCCTCTATCACAGTCTTCAACATCCCACTGCCGGTCAACACCCCCTTCATCCACTTTTCCTGCCTCCTTAGGATTGCTCCCAACAAACCCCTCTCTTCGCCCACCATACCAAGTACTTCCTCATTTGTTTTCTTCTCTGTCCATTTCACCTTCTCCATTCTTCTCCACACCCACATTTCAAAAGCCTCCAGTCTACGTCTATCCTCCTGCTTCAATGACCACGTTTCCGCACCGTACATAGCTACGCTCCATATCAAAGTTTTTACGAGTCTTTTCTTAACATCCTTACTCAAAGTCCCCGTCATCAACTCCCTCCTCCTCGTGAAAGCCTCTTTGCCTAGCGCAATTCTTCTCCTTACGTCCCTACTACTTTGACCGTGTTGGTCCAAAACACTACCGAGATACGTAAACTGTTCTACCTGCTCTAGTTTTTGCCCTCCTATTTTAATGTTAAGCTTGCCCTTTTTCTTTCTAGAAAATCGCATAACCTTTGTTTTATTAATGTTGATTCTCATCCCATACCTGTCGCACAGAATTTCCAATTCATTCAGCAATGCTTGCAGCCCCTTGGCTGACTGACAAACTAAAGCTTGGTCATCGGCAAACCTAACTGATTTTACGAATTCCCCGCCCACTTTCATTCCTACCTCTAGTTCTTCCCATGCCTCTTTGATCATTTCCTCTGCATACAGGTTGAACAGCAACGGTGATAATGGGCAACCCTGCCTTACACCCCTTCCTAACACTGCCCATCCTGACTCCCCGTTTCCCACCCACACCTGAGCAGTCTGAGACATGTACAGGTTGCGGATTAGCCTCCTTTCCCTCCAATCTATTCCTATTTTCTGCAATATACTCATAAGTTTTTCCCAATTCACTCTATCAAACGCTTTTTCGAAATCTACGAAACAGGCAAATACCTCCTGGTTGTGTTATATATTCCTCTCGATTAATAATCTCGGAATCGGAACTAAAACTGCTCTCACAAAGTCTTCCGGCCAGATTCCCTCCTCATAAATGCTACGGATCAGCCCATATAGCCTCTTCCTCCCACATTTTCCTAAGCATTTTAAAAGTTCCACGGGAATGTTATCTACCCCCACGGCCTTATTTAGTTTCATCTCCCTTAATGCCCTTTCTATCTCATTGTCCAGTATGCCTGGACCTAAGCTGTCTTCCTCTACGTCATTTTCTTTTTCAATGTCTAACTTTGTTGGTCTGAGTTCTTTACTATACAGTTCTTCTATATACTCCTTCCATCTCTCTTGGATCTTTCCTGCGTCAACTATTACCTTACCCGCCTTATCTCTAACTGTTAGCATAGCTATTCCTTTCTTACTTCCCGATAACGATTTAACTTTGCTGTACAGCGCACCGATTTCACCCTTCCTCTGCAGACTTTCCATATCCTCGCACTGCGTCTTCCACCATGCGTCTTTTGCCTTATTTGTTGCCCGCCTCAATTTATTGTTCAATTCTTTGTACTTTTTTTGCCTAATTCTGTATTTATATTCTTCCATTTTCGCCGCTCATCCATCTTTCTAATCATCTCATCCGTGATCCATGGTTTCCTAGTCTTTTAGCGTTAACGGATACAATAGTGTCTTTTGCGGCTTTAGACAACCATTCCTTGATCATTTCCCATTTTTCTTCGATAGTTATAAGCCCTTTACCATCCTCCATGATTTTCTCTACCGCCTGTTTGTATTCCTTCCTTTTCAACCCATTTAATGCTTCTACATTCCATTTTCTAACTCGCCGCCCCTGCCTTATCTTTTTGAAACGTACGCTACATTTCATAACAACTAAATTGTGGTCAGAGTCCGCATCCGCTCCCGGGAAGCTGTGCGAATTTATCACACTGTTCCTAAACCTGTGTCTAACCAGGATATAATCTAGCTGATATCTTCCTGAGTCACCTGGCATTTTCCATGTATACCTGCGTCTTTTGTGGTGTCTAAACCAAGTGTTGGTGATGACTAGCCCCTGTCTCCTGCAGAACTCAACTGCTTTCTCCCCGCGGTCATTCCTCGTGCCTAAACCGTAGTCGCCCACCTCATCACTATCTCTTCCTTCGCCTACCGTCGCATTCCAATCCCCCATCACTATCAAATGTTTCCCTGCAGGAACACACGCGATCATGTCCTCTAACTGATCGTATATCTTATCGACCTCTTCTTCCTTATGGTTGCTCGGTGGCATGTATACCTGAATAATAACTAAGTTCGTCGGTTCTGCTTTTATCTCCGCTAGTAGTATTCTATCCGTTACCTGCTCTATGTTGACTACGCTTCTTCCTACCTCTTCATTTAATACTATGGCAACCCCTCGTTGGCTCTCGTCCCCACCGCTGTATATTATTTTATACTTATCACTCCAGTAATCCCCGCTATCTTTCCATCTCACCTCGCATAGACCTAAAATATCTATATTTCCCCTTTCCATCTCTCGCTTAACATTCTCCAATTTCCCTGTCCTCATCATTGTCCTAACATTCCACGTTCCTATTCTAACTAATTTGGTTTTCTTCTCCTGCGTCTTCTGTCCTGCTGCTGCTGGTTTTCCCTTGCAAGGGTTTCGTGGGATGACGACCGCGGAAGCCTTGCCTCCCCCGCTGCCGGGCACGACACACGGCCGATTGGGCCGAGCCCCGTGGTTGCCAGGACTCAAAATATCTCTATTGTCCATCATATTTTTCTAGGGAATGATAATTGAGGTGGTTTCCTGTTGCCTTCCTCAATAGTGTTTTTAACGTGACACCATCACTTGCTGGCCGCCCCACTGGGGTCAGACGCCATTGCAGCCGCCTCACTGAGGAACAGACGCTGCGTGGACTACCTTTCGTCTGGCTCCTAACCTTCGACCTATCTGGCATGGGTGACCCTACCAGGAGCAATAATTATTACTCCCGCCAGCACAGCTCTAGGGGTCATCGGAACGCACAAGCCCTTCCACCACGTCAAGGTTGTAGTCCGGGGAGGGGATATACATATATATATATATACATATATATATGTATATATATATACATATATGCATATATATGTACATATACAGGTATATATGTGTGTGTTTTTATATATGCATAAATATATATATATATATATATATATATATATATATATATATATATATATATATATGTGTGTGTGTGTGTGTGTGTGTGTGTGTGTATAAATTATTTGGACATTCCCCATCGAAATTTTCATTACTATCACCTTCTGTTGTACAGGTTAACTTTCATTGTGAGGACAAAAACATATTTGTGACATTTTCGTTAGCAGTGATGAGCGAAAATAAATGCCTTTATTATAATGGCGGGATAACTTTACTCAAAGAAATAAGATTTCATAATCTTCATTTCAATGATTGACTTAGGCAAATATTATTAACGTTGGTTAAGCAAAATATTTGCTTTCGGTGGAGACAATTTGGATATTCAAAATTAATATTGGCCTCAGCGTTTACCTATGACATTATGATGACTGCATACTTCTTTTCTTGGATATTCGAGGAGTTTATGAGTTAATTCTCTTACATTTCCTGTTTATCGAGCACCCTGCGCCTTGACTGAAAGTAGGAAACGGGAGCAATTTCGTTCACTGAAATATCTATCAGAAGTTTAAGACGAGGAGGTGGAATAGGTCGATTCTCATGGCAAGTGACTCGTCTCACGCTTCCATTTCAACGCTATCTGTCTCTGCCGTGTTTCAGTTTATTACATCGGTACTAGCGGAACTGGTATAAAAAATTGAGTGTTCATAAAGCCGCCGCAGTTTACGTGCGACTGGGAGTGTCACATGAGCACCCTTTTCATAAAGCATCAATCAAATTTCATTTCGTGGGGCGAAACATCTGCCGCTATAAATCACATTGGGTACCAGATGCCATATCGGGCTAAAAAGAGTATAATTACGTAATGGGATCGTTGGCGGTGCAGATTGAAACTGGCGTGTGGAATGAAGAACAAAACAATGAAGCCAGAGCGTGGGCACTCCCCCCGCGCGTCCTCGAGAAAAAAATTGGTAAAATATTTACATCCATTTCACAGAGAACGAGAAATGAAATATCTATTTGCAGAAGACGAGAAACTTACACATGGGTTCTTCCCAAAACGTTTGAAATTTCTTGCCCTCGAGTAATTTCGCCTAAAGAAAATTTAGTCTGGTAGAGTAATGTCTCCGTCGGTAAAAGATCCTTGAAGCGAAAGGGCTCAGTGGATCTCAATTGGAAATGGATTTCCGCCCTTCTTGGGGTCAGCGGGCTGAAGGATTTCCATATCAAACACATCTGAAGTCAGTACGTGTAAAGGTAGATATAAAGAGCCGTGCTTCACCAAGCCAGGTTCATTATGCCCGGTGTGCAATTTGGAGTGAATTTACATAGGTACACACTGATGTGACTGGTGCATGTGATTCCCTCTCTTCGTTTTCCCTTCCCTCTTGGGAAGCCACCTGCAAAGGGAGGAGATCCCAACCTCCTCGCTAAGACGCAAGTTGAGTTACGGATCGCTGTGGCCATTAAACGATCTTCCTAACCTCGGGAATGGCATAACGCAGTAAATTGATGCCTGGAATTAAAATGTGCATCCATTCGATAGTGCGTCTAAGTAATATCGTGTCATAAGGGCTTTGCGCGAGTAATATGGTCCCGTAGCTTTTTGAGGAGCAGATAGACGTTACATTAGAGTAAATAATCAACCGAACGATATGGAAAAAGGAATGGTTTGGTATCATGACAAATTAGAATGTTCAAGTCAAAGGTGAAGCAGTTAATTTAAAATAAAAACTGATGTATCCTCATTTGTTCTCCATAGAATTTGATCAGAATATAGTTTTTCAATTGTTGCAATCAGTGATGAGGTAGTGTCAGCAGGATTGATAAAAAAAACCGACTTTGTTCCATTTATCTCGTGTGTTCTCAGATGTATCGGAATATGGAGGAGATCATTCTCATCGCTAAGGCATGTGGGTGTCTTCGGGACAGATAGGATATTCTCTTGGTCACGCATTCTCGTGACATTAGTTCCACCTCGTCAAGTAATATTTTCCTCTCAAAAGGAGCATTGGGTATTCGCACTGTATGTGGTGTCACTTGGTGGAAAAAATCAACTCGCACGCTAGCAACGTCTTTTTTTGTTTATTAGGTTATCGCCCAAAGATGGGTTGACTGCAGACCTACATTTTTCCACTTTCCAAATTCCAATTCCATATTCTAATTCTCTAACACCATGATATCACATCACTCCATAGGCATATTTATTTTAGCAGTTAGAAAAACATTTTTCTGATGGCACCATACTTTATTAAAGAACGACTGATTTCATCATGTTCGTTACATATTCAGGTATCGCTTACTTCACATATAGTATGTGATGAACGCGGACGTACCGCAGTGAAGTTCGGTAAAATCAACAAAGTTTTTTTTCTAATTCCTCAAGATCCGATTTCACAAGTTTGAGCCTGATATTACTGAATCCATCTTTATTGCATTTTATTATAATATGTGACCCTATCTCTTTCCCATTTGGATCGTCCTTTTCTTTCCTTAAATTTAAATTATATCGCAAAATAATCAAATCTAATTCAGTGTTTATACATACAATTCTTTTTGTTAATATTTTTCTTACGGTGATCCACGAGGCATTTTCTGTTTGATCTTTGGTTAACTCCCTTGTCTGTCATTCTATTCGTCCATTCAACCTCGAGTGTCCTTGTATTTCCTCTCCCTCATTACGAAAATTCAGCCTGCTGATGTAAGTCGCAGCATTAATTTTCTATACATCAGGAGAAT